>NC_132887.1:41008853-41136353 GCF_030463535.1 Salminus brasiliensis | reverse complement strand
ATACTGGATATTAATGTTATTAGAGATCCATACTGGATATTAATGTTATTAGATCTTCATACTGGATATTAATATTATTAGAGCTTCATAATGGATATTAATGTTATTAGAGCTTCATACTGGATATTAATATTATTAGAGCTTCATACTGGATATTAATGTTATTAGAGATCCATACTGGATATTAATATTATTAGAGCTTCATACTGGATATTAATGTTATTAGAGCTTCATACTGGATATTAATATTATTAGAACTTCATACTGGATATTAATGTTATTAGAGATCCATACTGGATATTAATGTTATTAGAGATCCATACTGGATATTAATGTTATTAGAGCTTCATACTGGATGTTAATGTTATTAAGTTATTGTAATGTTATTATTCAGACTAGAATTATTTTGATACTGGTTCTGGTCCAAATCATTTGTGGTTGTAAACTTTTAAACATAAGTTAATTGAACAGATATTAAAACAATATCTGTGTCGTTTAGCTCCACCCCCCCCCCCCCCCCCCCCCACACACACACACACACACACTCCCATCTGCAGCAGTGTTAAGCCCTGCAGCTCAGGCCGGGCCTTCAGCGGATGATTATAATAGAGTCTGAAGCAATTACAGAGGAACTAATGTATTTTAAATGGCTTTTAAATTAAGAGTAAAGATTAGCTTTTTCTCCACACTCTCTTTCCATACAGCGGAATCGCTCGGGAGGATTAGGATGGGGAAGGTCTGTGTAATTGTGAGTGTTTATCTCTTTTTAGGGTCCAAATCCCCCAGAATGATGAAAAAAAACATTGTACAGATGTGGAGTGTTTGAACGCTTTCCAGGAGTAAAAACTGCAGCCTCAGTGAATCTGTTCAAGATGCTCCACAGTTTGATTCATTTTCTTTATTTATAGTAGAACTCAGACAGTAAACCTTTACAAATATATTATTATTTATTTATTAAACTATTTTTTAAGCTTACAATTGTTAAAAATAAATATTTTTTTTTTATTTAAAATTTTCTTTTATAATTTGTTTAAATTGTCTACAATTTATCACATCAATGTCATGCATAAACCTTGTTTTTCACTTCATGATGTGAATTTCACAGTGGTTATATTGTGTCAGAATTTTATGATGAATCGACCAATAGAAATGCTCCACATTTACCAGGAAGAAAATCTTTTACATTGACTCCCATTGAAAGTTCAGAAGGATTTCTCCTGCTCCTGTAGAGCTGCTGTTGTAGAGATACAAGGTTTCAGAAGGTAACAGTAATGTTACTGTGATTGATCACAGCTCATAAACCAGGATGTGTTTAAATCTCCAGCCTCAGACGTGTTTTACACTCCTTTAAACTGGAGGAAATTCACATTAAACAAAAATACATAAGACCCCCACCCCCACCCCCCCAATCCATTAGCCCACCCGTTATTCTGTGTGTGTGTGTTGGTGTGCGAGTGAGCGTTGATGTGTGTGTGCAGGTGTTGCTGTGTCAGAGTGATCTCCTCCAGCCTGTACGAGCCGCCTGGGCCGCTCTCTAAAGACTCTTTTAATTAGGCTTTAATTGGCTAATTAACTCTCTGCATCGAAGAGCAGCAAGATAGAGAGGAGAGGGCAGAGAGCGCACAGGAAGTGTGTTTCAGCTCTTTCTGCTCCTCAGACTGACAGTGTGTGTGTGTGTGTGTGTGTGTGTGTGTGTGTGTGTGTGTGTGTTTGTGTTTGCATTCCTGTCTTTGTGGGGTCCAGACTCCCCAGGTTAATGAGAATATGAGCAGTGTGTGCTCGGGGGGGGCACTGTTTTTTCGGTTGGAGGTTAAAGGATCCATCTGCAGATTTTGCCTTCCTGTTAGAAATGAAAGTGTGATGTCACACGTAAACAACGTAACCGCCCACTCTTCAGTCCATACGCCCATATATGGAGGCTTGATGTCACAATGCATTTACATAAATTTATCTGTATGTCTATATGTCTGTGCAGCCTTCAGCAGTTTAGCCCCACCCATTCAGCCTATGGCCTGGTGAAGTTGTAAGGGTGTTTCAGCCAGGCAACTTTTTGAAGGACAGCCAATCAGAACAGAGCTCATTTGTATATACCACTCAAATAAAAACAGATTGTTTTTGACTCTCTCTCTCTCTCTCACTCTCTCTCTCTCTCTCTCTCTCTCTCTCTCTCTCTCTCTCTCTCTCTGTCACACACACTCCCCATTAATGTGACAAACATGGCTGACATCCAATTTCCCCCAGCTTCACACAAACGACTGAGGAACCAGTTCACAAAGAGCACTCCCCGGGGGTCCACACACACACACACACACACACACAGGCGAGAGTGACAGCTTGTTCCATGCAGAGTGAAAGGCCGTGTCAGAGAGAGAGAGGAAAATGTGTGGTGACATTAGAGCTGTGTGTGTTCTCTGCTCACACACACACACGCACACACACAAGTGAGGGGGTGGAGCTCTGACAGGCAGCGCTCTCAGATGTTACGACCTGCAGTTGTCTTTGAAAAGCTTCTGACTCAGAACCATCCGGAATAAAGGAATTCCTACAGATTCCAGAAGCGTCTCTTTCACCACAGTTTAAACTGCATTACAGCATTCCCAAACCTTCCAGCCTGATCCGCGGACTCCTTACACACGCTGACAGAACTCCACACTTCCTCAGAATTTCACACTTCCTCAGAATTCCACACTTCCTCTGGCTCTGAAATCAAATTCCACCGATGTTCTAATTTAATTCTGGAATTCCAAACACATTTCACGCTGAATCATATTCCTTGGCACCAAGACAAATTTCAGGCTGTATTCCTGAATTCCCAAGCCAGAGAATTCCCCAACCGTACTGACCATTAGTGACGGACACAGATGGAATTTGACTTCTGCTTTTATCCCATCTGTGTAGTGAACACACACACACACACACACACACACACACACACACAGTGGACAGTGACCATACATATTCGGAGCGGTGGGCAGCCATTGCGGCGGCGCCCAGGGAGCAGAGAGGGTGAAGGGCCTTGCTCCAGGGCCCAAGAGTGGCAGCTTGCCGAGCCCGGGTATCGAACCCACAACCCTGTCATCAGTAGCCTGGAGCTCTAACCCCTGAGCCTCCACTGCCCCTAGCCACCTCAATTTTTCAATAATTCTAGAAATCCCAAGATTTTAAGGTTCTAGAATTAGTCAAGAATGATATAAATATTCATTTTCCAGTTATTAAATCCAGTTTCTGGAATGCTAAGGTTCCCTTATTCAGGCAGAGTTTGATTAAGTTACTTATCATATGCAGAACATGTGGACGGGAACTCCATGGGTCATTTTTTCTCAGACAGGGATCAGGCCTTTTTCTGCTTCCCTTCTGGAATGCTGTGTACTCCAGGACTAGTCTTAATCTGTGTTCGGGAAATCATCCCAAAAACATGGGGTTGTTGTGGTTCACAGTAACACTGATGATGTCATCGCAGTGACATCTTTAAGGTCACTGTGGAGTGATCTCAGATCAGCTGGTCTGGAAAAGTCTCATTCTGTAAACACTGCTGCCATCTGCTGGCCGGCTGTGGAGACGCACCACTGTGGGAGTGGCTGTTGTCAGTGATCAGCATCAGCATCAGCTTCAGCAGCAGTGTTTACTCCAACACTTATTAGTGCAGCCTTTTCCCAGCGCCGTGGAGAGAGCAGCAGAACAGTGCTGCATTCGGTTCCATGGTTCCTATTAGATCAATTCCTCCGTAATTTCTTCAGGACTCGGCTGAGCTGTGAAAGCCGGTGGAGCAAAAGCGAGTCAAATTAAATTTCCTAATTGGTTTCTGAGGGGAGAGAGAAACACATTTAAATTGATCGCTGAAACAGACTTTTGTGAAATCCGTGCCGACTCCCACTGTTCCCGGGATTTCACAATACAAATTAATTTCTCTGTCTCTGCTGTAGGGACCGGGCCAGAGTCCAACAGCTCCAGCACGTCCTCCCGCTTCCCAATGTAGAAAAACCTTCCTCATTAACGTCTCTGTGATGAGGCTGGTGTGGACATTGCTGTGGGCAGTGGGACCCGTGGGGGCTGGTGTTTGGCCTGGTGATTGCTTTTAAACTGAGCCGTAATGGAAGAGTAGTTTTCCTCTCTTTACGTAACAGTGCATTGCAGTCTGCTCTACAGGGAGCTGGATGCTTCAGTGTGAGGAAGTCTAAAACTGCAGCCAGACTTTCTTCTCAAGTCATTAAAGAGCCAATTAGCTTTTTTTCAGACAGCACTCCGGCCTACCTTTGACTCCTAGTGGTTCTCATCAGCAGTTTCATGCCGAGTCACATGGGGAGTGTTTCCTACAGGACTGAAGAACATACTTGTGTCACAACTGCACCCTCTATTGACCTGGTTGGGTACTGCACAGGGCTGTGTGCAGCGGTGTGCTGACCTTGGGCCTGGTCACACCACTGCCGGGCCCCACTTAGTTCCAGCCAGGAGACACACCTGATTGTGGTGGTGCTCAATAGCTCTGCTATGAAGACTCCTGTCTTGAAAGGGCTCTCTGTGAGGCCTCATGAGAGCTGGACCCTCTGCCTACTTGCCTACTTGTGTTTTGACCTGTAGCAGGCCTGACCGGCATTAACACCATCTGCCTAATACTGAGTACTCCCCCTTGTGCTGGTACAACAGATCTGCCCCAGTGAGGCATGGACTCCACAAGACCTCTGAAGGTGTCCTGCTGTGGTGTCTGGCACCAAGACCAACATTAGCAGCAGATCCTTAAAGTCCTGTAAGCTGTGAGGTAGGCGGGGCCTCCATGAGCATCAGTGAGTCTTGGACGCTCATGACCCTGTTGCTGATTCACTGGCTGTCCTTCTTACTTTAGGAGTCTTTGGTACTTTAAAGCGACAATCCGTAAGTTTTGGGGATTAAGAGACCCCTCTGGTGACAATGTGTAAATGCAATTTTAAAAAGTGCACTGGGGTCTCCTGTCAGACTGGATGAATCTGGTTGGACAGTGGGTAATTTAGGCAGATGTTCTAATATCTCCATGTTCGCAGCAGCTCCAGCAGTAGGCGTTCTGTTTGTATTAGCACTGTTAGCAGCACCATGGTTGCTCATGGTTGCAGGAAAACTCCCACAAAAACCTACCAGACCACAAATCTGGGGGCAATTTTGGAGTTTCCCCAATTATCTTCCTGCTACTTTATTTCAAACTTTGATCAGTGAAGCTCAATGCCCTAACTGCCAGTGCTGTTACATCAGCTAACGGATGCCGTGCAGGCTAACGTCACACTGAGAGGGCCATTATGGCCACAGTTTTTAGGATGAATACATTGGGCTTTTGCAGGGATGGTCACGCAGCACCCTGATACCAATTATACCATTATTTACGCCCCTCCCCACTCAGACAGACTAGTGCTTTCAATTGAAATATAAAAAAGGACTGCTGCTTTAACAGTGAGTAAAACTACCGCCACCATGTTTGAAAGTTTACCTATCATAAAAAAATGCAACTTTCACAATGTCTTCAGGAGGAATCTGGAGAAATATCTTCCCCACTGCTGGGAAAATCCCACTCTTCCCACACTGTGAGTGCATCCACGTCCAGCTGTCTCAGCTAATAATGATGACCATAAAAGGTCAATTACGAGTAACAGAACAGATAGATGTGACGGAGGATCTGAAAAGGAAAGGTCACACCTTGGCTATACTGCAAGCTCACATGTGCGTTTGACTCGTCACAGTTGACCTCTTTGATTGGCAGTATGCTCTGAATACGTGTGCCAGCTCGCGTGATGGCCGACGCCGTGCCTGTTTGCTCCAGTGTGTTGAATTTGGACAGATCTCTCACTCCAGATCTTATCACAAGAGGGAAACTGGGATTATGTAAGTTCTGAGCATTTGGGGTGGAGTGTATGAAACACAATACCCTGCAGTCTGCCAGCAAACACAAAGTCCAGAAGTGCTCATGAAGAGATACTCCACTCTAGGAGGCAGGTAAGCTCCACTTTAAAGACATTATTATTAAACACATTTATAGTACATTAAAACTTTAATAAAGCTGTGTGTGTTTCAGGGAGGGAGATTAAGGTGAAGCATTCGAGTGACCGGAATTGATTCGAAGTGAGCAAAAAGGTACGGTCTTCAGTGAAAGTCTTTCTATGTGGTAGTTTACAGTTTTACAGTACTGTGGGTCACTGTTCTTTACAGAGACATTAAGACATTAAGGCTGAATGTGTGTGTTTGGGTGTGTCTGAACAGTAACAGTACAAAGCATATAACGCCAGTCTGCGGAAGCATGTTTCCATTATGGATAACTATTATAACTATTAACCCACTGATACTAATCCTGCAGAGTTGAGTGACAGAGTCTGATTTTTTATTGCACTTGTTTTAGTATTTTACTATATATATATAAATTTAAAAGTCTGGACGCTCGTCTTCCATGGATCTTAAAGGATGGCGGGTCGAGCCGAGCCGTACTTGAAGCTGGAAGGGCTCTTGGTGCAGATCGGCTTTTGACCATCGCCATCAAGTACGGAGGGGCTGGCTGGTCCAGTTTTGGCTTTGTAGACCAGAGTCAGGGGTCTGAATCTGATGGGGGCAGCAGCTGTGGAGTGACACGACTGAACTTAGAAATTGATTTAGAATTTAGAGTCACCTTACAGTAATGTCTGTGTACAATGTGGACAGTTCTGCTAAAACTGTGAAATCAAGGGTATTAAAAAGAAGGTAGAGGCTTTCTATTAAATTTTGGAAGAGGAACATTGCTGTGAGGATTTGATTGCATTTAGCGACAAGAGCATTATTGAGGTCAGGATGTTGGACCCCACCTCATCATCCCCAACTCATCCCAAAAGTACTGGATGGAGCTCCTCCTCCATCATTCCAGAGAACACAGTTCTTCCACTGCTCCACAGCTCCTCAATGCTGGGGGGCTTTATCCCCCTCTAGCCCATGCCTGGCATTAGGCAGCATGGTGCCAATAGGGAGTCCTATTCTATTGGCAGTAGGACTAGACTATAGAGCGTCCCTACGCTTCCTGTGGTGTATTACAGTGTGTCAGAGTGACCATGATTCTGGATAAGTAGATGAATAGTAGATGAAGGAAGGAACGTCTGATCAGTGCTGCTGTTTTCTGGTTTCTGGTCTCTGCAGACAGGATGGCTGCAACAGCAGCTGCAGTTATAGTCGGAGGATCCCTCCTAAACACCACCATCGATGAAATCTCCAAGCAAATACACAGCGACAGAAACATCTCCATTCAGCTCAGCAACTTCAGCCATAAATACATCTTAACAAACCCGAGGTTGGTAGAAGTGAATGCTACGGATTTATCTTCCAATGATGAACTCATTTTCCTACGTACCTCACCGGCCACTTTATTAGAAACCCTTACTGTATGCTATAGCTATACAGGTGTACAGTTGCAGACTGGAGCTCCATATGTTGCTGCAGTTTATTAGCCCCTTCTACTCCAATTATAACTGGTTGGTGTGTCACCACAAGGCCATGGATGTCCGGATATTACTGGGGTTTTGTTAGGTCAAGAGTGGATCCGGACAAGAGCAGCTCTGTGGTCAGAAACCGACCACTTGTGAAGGTCTAGATGTGCCCTCAACTGTTCACCAGCAAAGTGGAGCTACAAAGTAGAGGTTTCTGATAAAGTGGCCAGGGGTGATATGAATACACCATGAAAAAAGTCTGGATATGTTTATCTATTTTGCTTTATGTTTATTAGAGTCTTCACCAGCAGTGGATATTCGCACAACCCCCCTCAGCCTACGATACAGAAGAGGATGATTGAGGCGTGCTCCTTCACCAAAACCGCAAAAACAGCATGTGGAGCTGTTGGAGTTCTGACCTATGAAATCTGCAGACATGAAGACAGACACTGGGTTGGAGAACTGACCATAATGTTCTCCGTGCCGTACGACTACAACCTATACAGTAACTGGTTTGCTCTGGGCATTTCTAAGGATCGTGTTCTGTGCAACGAGCAGCTGTTCAACCATATGTATTATGATAGCGGCTCCTTCACCAGAGCCAAAAGCACAGGCAGTGAAATCAGGTTCATGGGGAAACACACTCTTGTGAAGGGAACCATGTCTCCTGCAGGCAGGTCCATTATGAAGGTGGAGTTTTGGGACTTGGAGACATGCCAAAATTATCCGTATGATCAGAATTTATATTGAGAAAGTAGACCCCTGCTGGCAGAAATTGAAGTTGCAGAAATGATCTGCTCTTTTTGATTTGTAACAGCTGGAATGCAGATGTTAAAGTGCTGACTTTGTTCTCTGGAGTTCTCAGAATGGAAAAATAACATGTAGCCTCAATGTTTGGGTGTGGTTTTAACATGTTTAGGTGATGGGGTCATGTAATAAATGCAGATATCTGATCTTGCTTGTGTTTGGGAATGACGGCTTCAATTACAAATAAAAGTACTTTTCCAACCTGATGCCAAGTGTTCATTCAGTCCAATTTAACCATTCAGGGACCTCCAGTGGCTTATTCACACACTTTTATAACTTAAATTGAAATACATTTAGCCAGTTTGCGATATTTTGCATCTAGTTACTAAATAAGTAATAATAAGTAATTCTTAGGGTATTATAAAGGTCACGAAGCATAAGGGGTTAATACAGTGCCTGACTATGAGTAATGTAAAGCAGTGTACCACCTCTCATTTACAAATATACTCATGTACATCTCTACAGTGACTAGACAAGCTGTCAGCAATGGATGCAACTTAAAGTAGTTGAATATATTCATTCGAAGGGGTGTCCACAAACATTTGGACACAGTGTAAAACTACTAGGGGAAGTCTGAATTTAGTCCAGACCAAACTCTAAACACCAGTTCCAATGTTTCCACTGGGGGATGATGATGGACCTCAGTTTAGTCTTTTGGGAAGAGATTTGATTGGCTAACACTGCTTGGCATAGATTGATATGAATTAGACTGTAATATTTACAGGATGTACGAGATACAGATGTTACCGCAGCGATTAGACACCTCGTGCTGACTAACTGGGATTTCCCTTACCAGTTATCACACGCAGCCAGAGACTGAGAGTTTGAGATTGTGTGGTTTCCTGCCCCTTTGAAGGATGTCCTCTGTTTCCTCTTTCACATTGTTTATATGTGTTATATAAAACCATGACTGTGCTACTCTCATGTGGCCAGTCTGTAGGGACCTGGGTACTGCTAGCAGTTGGTGTAGAGTAGTGGCTAACAACATTGTTCTCCTTTCGGGTGGTTATAAGAGACTCTCGCGTCCACTCTGCAGAAGTGCAGGAAGTGAACTGGTAAACAGAGCATGTTGAGAGAAATTGCTGGATAGTCTAGCATAAACACCGCAGAGACCACTGACAGATCCATGATGGGTTTGGTGGCCAATCACTGACCTCATCTATCATGACTGTAATGAACGGACGTTTTCCATGATAAAAATTAGGTCACCTCATGAAACCCTTTGTCTTTTTCAACATAGGTAAACATCAAGATCATGTGATCAATACTGAGAGGTGTACGATTGACTGGGCAGAACGTGTGTGAGAAACTCTCTCCAGACAGGGCACCAGGCCTCCACTTCCTGTGTGTGAAGCTCTGAACTTCCTGTGTGGTTGAAGACCAACACACACGTGTGGGTTCAGAGTTCTTCTCAAGCTTTTCTTCTTGTAATGCCAATTCCAAATTTGGTAGAGCTTCACTCTGCAGCCAATCAGAAGCTCAATACAGTCTCTTTGATCTGGTGTTTAGAGGTCTTCATCAGACTGAACTCTCTCAGAAAACAAAGGAAAGCTGTTCTCTGAACCTCACCTGCTAAACCTCTTACCTGTGGATTTTTTTATCAGTTCTTTCCAACGACACCGCTCTGATCAGGTACGTCCTTCATCCCTTCATATCTTTAAGCAGAAAATAAATATTTATCATAAGTTTTATCTTGTAATATAATAATGATTTAGACTCTTAAAGATGCTTTTAAATGTCATAGAAGAACCACTGACTCCATAAAGAAAGAGCTATGTTTAGAGATGTGAAGATGAGTGTGGGTGTGAGGAACCTTTCAAAGGTCTAAACAACAGTTCTTCACACTCACACTCATCTCTATTACACAGTTCTTCTTCATGGAACCCAGAACTGGTTCCTCTATGAAATCACTCAAAGAACCATTTGAAGCACCTTTATTTTTGTGGACACCCCATTCTAATGAAGCATTCAGCTACTTTAAATTGCACCCATTGCTGACATAGATGTGCAAATGCACACGCATAGCTTGCCTAGTCCCTGTAGAGAAGAAGTACTGCCAATAGAATAGGACTCTCTGGAGCAGATCATCATCATGACCCTATTGGCTCCATGCTGCCTAATGCCAGGCGTGGGATAGAGGGGTATAAAGCCCCCCAGCATTGAGGAGCTGTGGAGCAGTGGAAGAACTATGTTCTCTGGAATGATGGTGGGGCTCCTTCCTATACATTCACAGACTTGTGGCTGAATGCAATCAAATCCTCACAGCAGTGCTCCTCCAGAATCTAGTAGAAAGTCTTCTTCTACAGTGGGCAGTGGTGGCTCAGCGGTTAGAGTGCCGGGCTATTGATAACAGGGTTGTGGGTTCGATTCCCGTGCTCGGCAAGCTGCCACTGTTGGGCCCTTGAGTAAGGCCCTTTACCCTCTCTGCTCCCCGGGAGCTGGAGTTGGCTGCCCACCGCTGTGTGTGTGTACTCACTGCCCCTAACACGTGAGTGTCTGTTCACTACCAGATGGGTTAAATGCGGTACACATTTCGCTGTACAGTGACAAATACGTGCACCTTTACCTTTTCTCTGGACAGTAGAGACAGTTACTCCAACAGAAGCAGAAGAAACCTTTTAATACCCTTGATTTCAGAAAAAGTAGTGAATGCAGGTGTCCCAATACTTTTGTCCATATAGTGAGAGCATACATACTTTTCTGTATGTGTTAATTGTGTTAATTATGTGTTTTGATAGGAGTTAAGATTAAAATAATAAATGGAAATGTGTGGAGCTCAGTGCTGATTAGTACATTAGAAAATACTTTTGAAGAAATAAAGGCTAATTAATTAATAAAAAAGATGAAGAGAATGGAAGTTTATTAGAGTGTGTTTAGAGGTGTGCAGGTTTGTGTTGGTGTGTGTTTAAGTGTACATGGTTGTCTTTAGCAGGCAATGAATCCTACAGCCATAACTTCAAAAGTAACAGCGAAACAGGCTAGTGACATGGCCATGTGTGCTGAGAAAATGTACCAGGCAATATGCACATGGAGAAAGGTCACCATTCACATCACCAATTCCAGCAGCTTGTACACCTTAGAACAACCAAGGCAAGTCTGGATCATTTTAACTCATTCATTCTGGTTGTGTTACCTTCTCATCCTGTACTGGGCCCTCCAGCAAGGCCTTCAACCCTCTCTGCTCCAGGGGGCACTGTAGCATGGCTGACCCCGTCATTCTAGGCTGGGACATTACTGAATTGTACAAGCATGAATGTTGTCTTTAGTGCAGGAAAACAGCTGAGTCTCCTTAATAGAATATGCATTATCATGATTTCTCTTTCTGTACATTAGGACCTACACCTACAGTGGAGACTGTCAACACCCCCCACATCTGACCATCGCAAAAAACACCAAAGAAGAGTGCTCTTTCTCCAAAACTGACGGCAGTGCCTGTGGTGTTGTTGGAGTCCTGACCTACCGTATCCTCACCGATAAAAAGAAATACGTTGGAGAACTGGCCATAATGTTCTCTGTGCCTTATAGCTACAAGTGTTATACAAACTGGTTTGCTCTGGGCATTTTTCCACCAGGTGTTCCATGTGATGAGAAGCTTTACAACAAGATGTACTATGAAAGTGGTCCCTTCACCAGAGGACCGGGTACAGGGAGCTCCATCACATACTCTAATAAAGCTGCTCTTGTATACGGGACCATGTCTCCTCAGGGCGAATCGGAAATGAAAGTGGAGTTACGTGATGTGTACTGTTACAGGACGCAAATAGACGACAGTCAACCTTTAAGCCTATAGTACCATACAAAAGTCTAAGACAATGATCAGAAATAAGGCTGTGAATCTTAAGGCTGACCACCATTCAATTCAGTTAACGATTTATTGGTTCTAACTGAAAGATTTGATCTCTGTATAGTGGTTCAGGCTTCTTTAGGGAACAGTATAAGGCTTTATGAGTATTCCCAAGACTTCCACACATCGTCTAAAGGGAGGTATGCTCTTATAAGGCTAGACAACCTGAACACAGACTGTACTTTACTTGGAACCAAAGTGAGGATGTGAGTCTTTCAGCTGTCAACAAATCAGTGTGATTTACTGGTTGATTTCTTGTAAGTTAAGAATGATTTGATTCATTAAACAGTGATTCAATTTGGAGATTCAACTTCTTGAAGACATTTGATACTGCTCTACACTGGTTCAGTCGTCTGGATACAGGATACATAGAAGACAAACAGAGTGTGTGTGTGTTATTGAGGAGTGATGATCTGTTCAAAACATCAATCACTGTGAAATGTACATATTAATAAACACACACTCTTAAAACTAAAGGTGCTTCAGATGGTTCTTTGAGGGATGCCAAAGAGGACCCATGTTAGTAATACAGTAATGAGTGGGAAGAAGCTTTGTATCAAGTGATGGTTCTTCAATTCTTTAAAAGGTTTCTTACACTCACAATCATCTCTGTTTCAAATGTGTTTTTATGCTTTATGGTTTTATTTCTTATCATATATCATATATTATCAAATAAATATGTATAAGACCCTTGATTATGGAGTTTCAGCCTTTATTGAGCCATTAACCTGATTTGTTGCTTGTTTGAAGCTGTAGAAACTAAGAAGGTTTCTCAAATTAAGTAAATTATTTAATTACACAATAAAAATTGGTTAATATATATTACTGTTCTGGTGGTATGTCTTAAAAAGCTGTTTTTTGTGAAGCATGGAGCGTTAAGTTGAGTATTTTTCCAAATAAAGAGCTTTGTCTGGTTTCACTGCAGTCTTAATGGTGTTGTTTAAAAGACAAACATTAGGTCTAGTCAACCAAACCCAAAATCCACCTCGACAGTAAGACTACGCTCCAGATTCTACTCAAAATATTTGTCTCAGAATATAAAGGATTCGTGTTCGCTGACCTCCTCTTATGATCAGTTGTGATCATTAGCGTCCAGTTGGGCTGATCATGTCACTAAGCAAGTTGCTCTCCGTCTACAGAGCACCATGGAATGGTTTGTAGTCCTCATGAGTAAGAGCCCTTGGGTCCAACCACAATCCCACCCAAGACTCCAATCCCACCCAAAGGTGGGCTTATTAACTGTTGACCCCATGACCTTTTCCCTATAATCGTTTGATTGTATTTGCAGAAGCTGGATATCACGTTATGTACGTGTCAGTGGGAGTCAGGTAATTGGGCTGGATCTAGCACTGTGCTACAGGAGAGAGTGGTCAGTAGATAGTGTTTCTTTATTGTATGTGTGCAGCAGTGGAAAGCTCTTCCCTGTGGTCAGTCTGAGTGTGCCAGAGGAGGGAAGTGTGGCTATCCTGTATTTACAGCATTAAGAGGTGTAATTAAGAGGTGTAATTAAGAAATGTAATTAAGAGATGTGATTAAGAGGTGTAAGATTGACTGGGCAGAACATGTGTGTGAGAAACTCTCTCCAGACAGGGCACCAGGCCTCCACTTCCTGTGTGTGATGCTCTGAACTTCCTGTGTGGTTGAAGACACAGGGTTCAATCTGTGCTCAACACACATGTGGGTTCAGAGTTACCCATGTTCTTCTTCTTCTCATGCTTTTCTTCTTGTAATGCCAAATCCAAATTTGGTAGAGCTTCTCTCTGCAGCCAATCAGAAGCTCAATACAGTCTCTTTGATCTGGTGTTTAGAGGTCTTCATCAGACTGAACTCTCTCAGAAAACAAAGGGAAGCTGTTCTCTGAACCTCACCTGCTAAACCTCTCACCTGTAGATTTTTCACTCGTTTTTCCCCTCCTGATCAGGTACGTCCTTCATCCCTTCATACCTTTAAACAGAAAATAAATATTTAACATAAATATGAGTTTGTATTTATGATAAAAATGCTTTATCTAGTTAATTAATAAAAATTACATGGATGAATATGGATAAGAATAAGTATAAAGATATGGAAGTTAAGAGCATTCATTCTTTTCTGCATAATAATTCATGAATGGTTATTTTAAATTTAAATAAATAATACATTAAAATAATACTGAAAATGTAGAAATTCTGACCAGTGAAGTGTCCAGTGCTGATCAGTACATTAGAACTGATTTTCAGGAGCAATTTTAAAAAAGATAAAAAAAACAAACTAGAAATTAAATATTTACATTTATGTTGGTGTGTGTTGTGTGTAAATGATTTTCTTCAGCAGGCAATGAATCCTACAGTTGGATTAGCAGCTGGAGCACCAGCTATTATTAATGGGGTGCATCTGTTTGGCTGGTCTGCTGAGAAACTGTACCAGGCAATAGGCACATGGAGAAAGGTCACCATTCAAATCACCAATTCCAGCAGCTGGTACACCTTAGACCAACCAAGGCAAGTGATTTATATATATATCACTTTATAACTAATAGATTAAACAATAGTTCATAATGGTCATATTATTATTCATCTTTTTTGTTTGTTGGAGTTGGAAAAGCTTCTCTAAAGACTAAGTTTTAGTTCCAATCACAATTCTGTATAATTAGCCCTGTGAGAGTGACCTGAAACAGTTGCAGCTCTACTGCCCTAAACATTTACCTTTACAGCATTCAGAGGCTCTTCTCCAGCACGACTTACAGAAGAGCTTCACTGTTTACTGAAGAAGAACCTCAGCTAGTTTAAATAGACTAGAATTCACAGATCCTCTAAGATTCGCCCAAGTACTCTCGGAAGAGGAGGGTCTTCAGTCTGCTAAGCTTACCCTAACCCTTACCCTGACTAAACTTAACCTTACCCTTACCCTACCACAACCCTTATCATCCTGATCTGGGCTCTTCAGCAAGGCCTTTAACCCTCTCTGCTCCAGGGGGAACTGTAGCATGGCTGACCCTGTGCTCTGACCCCGTCATTCTACGCTGGGACACTACTGTATTGTACAAGCATAATGACAACAATGACTTCCTTTGACTCATTGACTCACACAGCCTGTTACCTGCTACATCTGTGTGTTCTAGTGTACGGATTATCATGATTTCTCTTTCTGTACATTAGGACCTACACCTACTGTGGATACTGCCACCATCCTCCACAGCCGACCATCGCAAAAAACACCCAAGAAGAGTGCTCCTTCACCAAAACTGACGGCAGTGCCTGTGGTGTTGTTGGAGTCCTGACCTACCGTATCCTCACCGATGCACAGGGCTGCGTTGGAGAACTGGCCATAATGTTCTCTGTGCCTTATAGCTACAAGTGTTATACAAACTGGTTCGCTCTGGGCATTTTTCCACCAGGTGTTCCATGTGATGAGAAGCTTTACAACAAGATGTACTATGAAGATGGTCCCTTCACCAGAGGACCGGGTACAGGGAGCTCCATCACATACTCTAATAAAGCTGCTCTTGTATACGGGACCATGTCTCCTCAGGGCGAATCAAAAATCGACGTGGAGTTACGTGATGTGTACTGTTACAGGACGCAAATAGACGACAGCCAACCTTTAAGCCTATAGTACCATACAAAAGTCTTGGTTTACCTAAGACAATGATCAGTAATAAGGGTGTGAATCTTTAAGCTGACCACCAATCAGTTCAGTTAACGATTTATTGGTTCTCAGGTTTTCACTCTGTTCAGTGGTTCAGGCTTCTTTAAGGAACAGTATAAGGCTTTATGAGTATATCCAAGACTTCCACACACACAACAGAGACCAGTCTAAAGGGAGGTATGCTCTTATAAGGCTAGACAGCCTGAACACAGACTGTACTGAACTTAGAAAAGTGAGGATGTGAATATTGTAGCTGATTTACTAGATTTAACTTTGATGATCAAAGTTCAGTATGATTTGTGATTCCACTTCTTTAAGAGAGATTATACTGCAAAAAAGTCATTTCTTCAAACTGCATCAGTTTCAGTACTTCAGTAATGCTCACAGAAACACAGCCAGCTCCACACCGGTCCAGTCGTCTGGATACAGGATACGTACAAGACAAACAGAGAGAGTGTGTTATTGAGGAGTGATGATCTGTTCAAATCATCAATCACATACATATTAATAAACACACACTCTTAAATCTAAAGGTGCTTCAGATGGTTCTTTGAATAACAGACGCAATTGAAGAACCACTTGTGGTTCCATGAAAAAGGCAATGTTTGTAATACATTAGTTTATGCTTTATGATTTCATTTGTTATCCTTATTTGAAGTTCCTTTATTATGGAGTGTAAACCAAGTGCAGACCATTTTTTCCAGACCAGGTATTTCTCAGTGCCTTGTTCTGTAAAACCATTTATTGTTTGTTTGTTTAAAGCTGTGGAAACTAAGAAGGTTTCTCAAATTAAGTAAATTATTTAATTACACAATAAAAATTGGTTAATATATATTACTGTTCTGGTGGTATGTCTTAAAAAGCTGTGCTTTTTGTGAAGCATGGAGCGTTAAGTTGAGTATTTTTCCAAATAAAGAGCTTTGTCTGGTTTCACTGCAGTCTTAATGGTGTTGTTTAAAAGACAAACATTATGTCTAGTCAACCAAACCCAAAATCCACCTCGACAGTAAGACTACGCTCCAGATTCTACTCAAAATATTTGTCTCAGAATATAAAGGATTCGTGTTCGCTGACCTCCTCTTATGATCAGTTGTGATCATTAGCGTCCAGTTGGGCTGATCATGTCACTAAGCAAGTTGCTCTCCGTCTACAGAGCACCATGGAATGGTTTGTAGTCCTCATGAGTAAGAGCCCTTGGGTCCAACCCCAATCCCACCCAAGACTCCAATCCCACCCAAGACTCCAATCACACCCAAAGGTGGGCTGTGTTATTAACTGTTGACCCCATGACCTTTTTCCTATAATCGTTTGATTGTATTTGCAGAAGCTGGATATCACGTTATGTACGTGTCAGTGGGAGTCAGGTAATTGGGCTGGATCTGTGCTACAGGAGAGAGTGGTCAGTAGACAGTGTTTCTTTATTGGATGTGTGCAGCAGTGGAAAGCTCTTCCCTGTGGTCAGTCTGAGTGTGCCAGAGGAGGGAAGTGTGGCTATCCTGTATTTACAGCATTAAGAGGTGTAATTAAGAGGTGTACGATTGACTGGGCAGAACATGTGTGTGAGAAACTCTCTCCAGACAGGGCACCAGGCCTCCACTTCCTGTGTGTGATGCTCTGAACTTCCTGTGTGGTTGAAGACACAGGGTTCAATCTGTGCTCCACACACATGTGGGTTCAGAGTTACCCATGTTCTTCTTCTTCTCATGCTTTTCTTCTTGTAATGCCAAATCCAAATTTGGTAGAGCTTCACTCTGCAGCCAATCAGAAGCTCAATACAGTCTCTTTGATCTGGTGTTTAGAGGTCTTCATCAGACTGAACTCTCTCAGAAAACAAAGGAAAGCTGTTCTCTAAACTTCACCTGCTAAACCTCTCACCTGTAGATTTTTCACTCGTTTTTTCTACCGACACCTGATCAGGTACGTCCTTTATACCTGTATACATTTAAACAGAAAATAAATATTTAACATAAATATGAGGTTTTATGATAAAGATGCTTTATCTAGTTCTCTATGGAAACTGAAACATGAACACTTTGAGGCACATTCATTTTTAAGAACGTAAAATGCAACATATGTATAAAGATATGAGTATTATCATTATGAAAAAGATTTTGATAATAATACATTTTGCCATACATTTTAAACTAATTATGAATGGTAATATTTTAAATTAAAATACATAAACATTAAAATAATACATGAAAATGTAAAACATTATTAAATGTCTAGTGCTGATCAGTACATTAGAAATGACTTTCAGGAGCAAGTCATTAAAGACTAATTAAGGTCTTATTTAAAAAAAGAGAAATTAACAACTAAACAACTAAAAATGAACAGATGTGCAGGTTTATGTTGGATTGTGTTTATGTGTAACTGATTTCCTTCAGCTGGCAATGAATCCTACAGCCCTAATAGCAGCTGCAGCACCAACTATTATTCATGGGGCGTCTCTGATTGGCACCTCTGCTGAGAAAATATCCCGGGCAATAAACACATGGAGAAATGTCACCATTCAAATCACCAATCACAGCTGCAAGTACACCTTAGAACAACCGAGGCAAGTCCTGATCATTTGAGAACTAATGCATACTAGTTCATACTGCTCACATTATTATTATTATTATTATTATTGTTGTTGTTGTTGTTGTTGTTGTTGTTGTATCAGCTCCCGTATTTTCAGCCTGGTGTCAAGAGGAATTTCTGCATATGTGACATGAAGACCAACTTATGGAGTCTTACAATGTGTACTAAATATAGTTTATCTGACATGTATATTCCTGAATTACTGAAGCTACCTAGGCGTGTACCAGGCAATTAAACAATTTGAACAGAAAATGTTACAAAGCACAAAGTGTGCTTTTAGTATCTGAACATACACTTAAACCTAAACCAAAACTCAACCTACTACACCTAACTAATTCTTTATTAGTTTACATGTAAAATAAACATACCCTAATGCTCACGCAAAACCTTACCCTTACCCCAAACCTTACCCTAAACCTTTCTCTAACCCCAAAACATTACCCTAACCAACACTCTGCTCACTCAATAACTGCATAGCACATAGCTCCATATTAATGCCTATGAGTTTAAAATGGGATGGCTTAAAAGCTCCTGTAGGTTTTGTTCATACAGTGTAACTACTACTGTTTACCAGTCAATAAAAAATAGTACCACCAGTGTCTGCCTGTTGCCTGCTAAAGATGTGTGCTCTACGGTATGCATTATCATGATTTCTCTTTTGTATATTAGGACCTACACCATCAGTGGATATTGCCACCATCCTCCACAGCCGACCATCGCAAAAAACACCCAAGAAGTGTGCTCCTTCACCAAAACCGCACACACTGCCCGTGGTGCTGTTGGAGTCCTGACCTACAGCATCCTCACAGATGAACAGGGCTGCGTTGGAGAAATGGTCATAATGTTCTCTGTACCTTTCGACTACAACTGTTATAAAAACTGGTTTGCTCTGGGAATTTTTGAATCAGGTGTGTCATGTGATGAAAAGCTGTACAAGCAGATGTATTATGAAAGCGGTCCGTTCACCAGAGCTAATGGTACAGGAAGTTGTATAACATACTTTAAAAAAGAGGCTCTTCTGAAGGGAACGATGTCTCCTCAGGGCCATTCTGTTATAAAGGTGGAATTTTGGGATAACAGTGTTGCAAAAAGCAAATAAGTAAGAGTAAGACATTTACAGTATCGTGGAAAACTCTTTGTCTAAATAAGACAATGATCAGTAATAGGGATGTGAATCTTTAAGCTGACCACCATATGATTCAATTAACAATTCATTGAATTTCACATTTTCACTCTCTAACTGAACGATTCGATTTAGAGACTCAAAGAAAACAGATTGTATTGAGAAATGATTGTTCTAAAGGGAGGTGTGCTCTTATTAGGCTAAACATTCTGAACACAGACTGTACTTGATTTGAAGCAAAGTAGGGATGTCAATCGTTAAGCTGCCATTTATTGGTTTTTCGTTTCGGTTTTCTATGTTTTTCTATAATTTAAGAATGTTTTGATTCACTAAACATTGATTCAATTTGTAGATTCAAAGAGATTATTTAAGAAATATTATACTGCATTAAAAGTCATTTGTAAACTGTGACCC
This sequence comes from Salminus brasiliensis, assembly GCF_030463535.1. Classification (NCBI taxonomy): domain Eukaryota; kingdom Metazoa; phylum Chordata; class Actinopteri; order Characiformes; family Bryconidae; genus Salminus; species Salminus brasiliensis. Next base: position 41,116,552 of record NC_132887.1, on the reverse strand, counting down.
ATACTCTTGAAACTTTAAATGTTTCTTGGTGGGATGCCATACAAGAACCACTTTTGGTTCCATAAAAGAAAGAACCATGTTTGTAAAAGAGTTGATTGTATGATTGTAAAGAATCATTACATTAAGTAGTGGTTCTTTAAACATGTGAAGGGTTCTTCACACTCATACAAATCTCCTTTACAACAGTAATAGAAACAAAATTGGTTCTCCTACAGCATTGTACAAAGACCCATTTGAACCCTTTTTGTTTTGTATAAGGAAAGTACAAACCATATTTTCCAGTCCAGGTATTTATCAGTGCCTTGTTCTTATTGTTTGTTTGTTTAAAGCTGTAGAAACTAAAACAGTTTCTCAAATGAAGTAAATGACTTAATTATGTGCTTGTATTGTTCAAGAATAGAACATTTAAATTTTCCAAATAAAGAACTTTTTTGGTTTCACTGCAGTGTTAATGGTATGTTTAAAAGACAATAATACTGTTAATGTCAATGAGGAAATTGATTTAGATAAAAGGAAAGAATATGAAAATGACACTTACAGTCACATTTACTTTCTTACACTTGCCTTCTGGATATGCCCTCAAATTCATGATTTCTGCTCGAGGGTCATGGGCAAGTCATCTAAGATCCTGAGCTATTTAATGACAATCTTCTTTAATAATACCCAAACATATTCAATACTTTCCACTGATGTCTTTCAGCACTGCCAAAAATGATTAGGAGTTATCTGTTAAACAAAACATGCTGTTAAAACTTACAGAATCCAGTACCTTAGAAAACTGGTAAAGAAGAAGAATCAGCAGTTTACAAGATACCATCACACCAAAAATACCAACCACACCAAAGATACCAAACACACCAAAGATACCAACCACACCAAAGACTCCAACCACACCAAAGATATCAACCACACCAAAGATACCAACCATACCGAATATATCAACCACACCAAAGATACCAAACACACCAAAGACTCCAACCACACCAAAGATACCAACCATACTGAATATATCAGCCACACCAAAGATACCAAACACACCAAAGATACCAACCACACCAAAGACTCCAACCACACCAAAGATACCAACCATACCGAATATATCAACCACACCAAAGATACCAAACACACCAAAGACTCCAACCACACCAAAGATATCAACCACACCAAAGATATCAACCACACCAAAGATACCAACCACACCAAAGACTCCAACCACACCAAAGATATCAACCACACCAAAGATACCAACCACACCAAAGACTCCAACCACACCAAAGATACCAACCATACTGAATATATCAGCCACACCAAAGATACCAAACACACCAAAGATACCAACCACACCAAAGACTCCAAACACACCAAAGGTACCAACCACACCAAAGATACCAACCACACCAAAGACTCCAACCACACCAAAGATACCAACCATACTGAATATATCAGCCACACCAAAGATACCAAACACACCAAAGATACCAACCACACCAAAGACTCCAACCACACCAAAGATATCAACCACACCAAAGATACCAACCACACCAAAGACTCCAACCACACCAAAGATACCAACCATACTGAATATATCAAACACACCAAAGATACCAAACACACCAAAGGTACCAACCACACCAAAGACTCCAACCACACCAAAGATATCAACCACACCAAAGATACCAACCATACCGAATATATCAACCACACCAAAGATACCAACCACACCAAAGACTCCAACCACACCAAAGACTCCAACCATACCGAATATATCAACCACACCAAAGACACAAACTATATCGAATATATCTACCACACCAAAGATACCAACCACACTGAATATATCAACCATACCGAATATACCCATCATACCAAAGAGACTAATCACACTGAAAATATCAAATACCCATCTCCTGTAATCATTTGATTGTATTTGCAGAAGCAGGATATCATGTTATGTACGTGTCAGTGGGAGTCAGGTAATTGGGCTGGATCTAGCAGTGTGCTACAGGAGAGAGTGATGTTTCTTTATTGGATGTATCCAGCAGTGGAAACCTCTTCCCTGTGGTAAGTCTAGATTTATAGCATGAATCAAACAGCATAGTCTCTGTGCTTGTAGAACTCCGCAGAACATGTGTGTGAGAAACTCTCTCCAGACAGGGCACCAGGCCCCACACTTCCTGTGTATGAAGTGCTGAACTTCCTGTGTGGTTGAAGACCAACACACACATGTGGGTTCAGAGTTACCCATGTTCTTCTTCTTCTCATGCTTTTGTTCTTGTAATCTAACCCAAATCCAAATTTGGTAGAGCTTCACTCTGCAGCCAATCAGAAGCTCAATACAGTCTCTTTGATCTGGTGTTTACAGGTCTTTATCAGACTGAACTCTCTCAGAAAACAAAGAGAAGCTGTTCTCTGAACCTCACCTGCTAAACCTCTCACCTGTAGATTTTGTATCAGTTCTTTCCAACGACACCTCTCTGATCAGGTACGTCCTTCATCCCTTCATACCTTTGAATAGAAAATAAATGTAAATATTATATTATAAAATATTAGCTTGTAGTATTGATGTTTTACACTCTGAAAGGTGCTTGGAAATGACTTTGGGTGATGTCATAATTGTTAGGTTCCATAAAGAATGTCTAAAGAGCCTGAAGCATCAATTGATGTGAAGGTTCTTTATTACTTTACACACCCAACTACAAACATGATTTAAGCACCTTTATTTTAGGATGTAATATGTATGTATGTATTGTAGGATGTAATAAAATAATGACAGAACGTCTAATGAAATGATCTGAGAGATGAAGTGTGCAGAGCTGATCAGTGCATTAGAAATTACTTTCACAATTCTTAAAATTTATTTTTAAAATGAAAGCCTCATCCTGATAAATTAAAGCATCAGAAAATAATGAATTAAAAGAGGTGTGCAGCTTTATGTTGGCGTGTGTTTATGTGTAGTTTTCTTTAGCAGGCAATGAATCCCTCATTTTTCAAAGTGACAACTATTTTTGCTGGGATGCATCTGGCCAGCTCTTTTGCTGAGCAAATATCCGAGGCCATAAGCACATTGAGAAATGTCACCATTCAAATCACCAATTACAGCAACAAGTACACCTTAGATCAACCAAGGCAAGTCCTGATCATTTTATATCTCATTTATTCTGAGACTGCTAATTCACTTACCTTCCCATGCTTGGTTGGCCCACCTCAAAAGGTGTTATAACAGGGCTGTGCTTCGACCCCAACTCTGTAAGCATGTTTTCTATTGAACAGAAAAGCTTCTATGGCATCCATCAAGAAGCTCTTTGCAGAACCTGTATTCTAAGAGTGTAGTGTATGAACTATCATGATTTTTCTTTCTGTACATTAGGACCTACACCTACAGTGGATACTGCCACCATCCTCCACAGCCGACCATCACAAAAAACACCCAAGAAGAGTGCTCCTTCACCAAAACTGACGGCAGTGCCTGTGGTGTTGTTGGAGTCATGACCTACCGTATCCTCACCGATGCACAGGGCTGCGTTGGAGAACTGGCCATAATGTTCTCTGTGCCTTATAGCTACAACTGTTATACAAACTGGTTTGCTCTGGGCATTTTTCCACCAGGTGTTCCATGTGATGAGAAGCTTTACAACAAGATGTACTATGAAGATGGTCCCTTCACCAGAGGACCGGGTACAGGGAGCTCCATCACATACTCTAATAAAGCTGCTTTTGTATGCGGGACCATGTCTCCTCAGGGCGAATCAGTTATAAAGGTGGAATTTTGCAAAAGGTAGTGCTGTAGACAAATAGACAAGAGTCCAGCATTTACAGTACAGGCCATCTGATCAGTAATGAGGGTGTGAGGGTGTGAATCTTGAAGGTTGACGCCAATCGATTTAACTGATGTTGTTAATGTTTTCACTCTCTAACTGAAAGATTCGATTCCGACTCTGTTCGGTGGTTCAGGATTCCTTACTGAAAAGTATAATGCTTTATAAATATTCTGAAGATTTCCACAAACATCCCTCTCCAGCAATCACTGACTGAATTGTTCAAGATCAGTCTAAAGGGATGTAAACTCTCAAAGAGATAAACTGTCTCAACACTGAACCTAAAATAGAGGAAAAGTAGGGATGTACATCTTTGGGCTGTCAGCAAATCACTGAATAAACTCTCAGGTGCTTCAGACTGGATACCATAGAAGAACCACTTTTGGTTTTGGAAAGAATCATGTTGTTAATAGAGTTGTATGAGTGTGCCTTTTAACTGGTCAAATAAAAACAAAAAACAAACATAACAACAAAAATATAAAAATAAATTGACATCAAATGATAGTTCTGTTAACCTTCAAAGGGTTCCCCACACTCATACTGTTACAATCTCCTCTCTTTTACAAACAAGGTTTTATGCTTTATGGAACCAAAAAGGGTTCTTCTGGGGCGTTGTTAAAAGAACCATTTAACCCCACCCCCTTTTTGGAGTGCATGATCAGATCATGTGCAGATCATTATTTCAAGCCTGTTTTCTATCAGTAATTAGTTTTGTTGTTTTGTTGTTTTGTTGTTTGCTTGTTTGCTTAAAGCTACAGAAGCTCTAATTAAGGTCATTTTTTAATTTGATCATTTTTCCTGTTAATCTTTAACCTTCCTGACATGACTCAGGTGTAATGTTCTGGTGTTCTGATGTTCTGGTGTTCTGATGTTCTGGTGTTCTGGTGTTCTGATGTTCAGGTGTTCTGGTGTTTTGGTGTTCTGATGTTCTGGTGTTCTGATGTTCTGGTGTTCTGGTGTTCTGATGTTCTGGTGTTCTGATGTTCTGGTGTTCTGGTGTTCTGATGTTCTGGTGTTCTGATGTTCTGGTGTTCTGGCGTTGTTTGTCTAATTGTTTTACACTTATTTAAAAGCAGAGATTTGTTTTGAGGATTTCTCCTAATAAAGATTAGTTTGGGTTTATTCAGTTTGTGACTTTGTGTCACTTCCTTCTGAGCGACCTGTAAATACAATACGGGTGAAGAACTAATAAAGTCATGTGTGGGGTCTGTATGAGAGGCGAGGGATAAATATGCAAGTTCCACAAAGCATCCAGCTCAGTGAATATTAATACATGTGTGTGTGATAGTATTGACCCCCTACTCTTAAATTCACTCAAACCACGTAACAACCGGACTGTGAAGAATAGCGTCTTTTACTTTCTCAGTTACTTTCATTTTTACATTCACACAATCTTCTCCTAACTTAGGAGTGTATCATTATAAAAACACATTAATTAGTCAATAAACATTAAGAAAAATTAAGAAACATTAAATAGAAATGATTCAATTTGTAAACACATTCCAGTTTACAGTCCTTCCCTGAGATAACGCTGAAATCTGATAACCAGCTGCTCGGGTCACAGAACCCTCAGAACCTGCAGAACATAAAGAACAACATCAGCATTGGGAGGATTTGCACTGTTTACAGGATCTTTCTTCAATCAGGAGTCAATAGAACTGAACTGTAATCAAGGTAGATATCAGATGGTGTGGGCAGGTGTGCTTCAGTAGCTGCTACTGTTAATAATACACCTGTATCTGTTGGTTTGTATGAAAACAGGCCGGAGAGCCCCAATATTGTTCATTTACAATATCACACTACCGAATTTACCTACTTTGGTAGCTAAAATGAGTTCAAATAAGTTCATGAGTTATTAGAACAAAACGTGTAACAGCAAAATGGGTATATGTGTGAGCCAATTTTTTCATAGTAGTTTTTATTTATTATTAAATGCATTAAATTGACTAAATCAAATGTGTGAAAATGTTCTGCATGGATAAAAAAATCTAACAAACACAGTTTTGTCTTTTAGTAACTTTACTTTCATATCCAGTCACGTATTTTATACATGTGAAAAATCTACTGTAATTTTATAATTCCCTAAACCACCTCAACCAATCACCATCAAGCAAGGTCACTTATACTAAACGCACCTTTAGACCAGTGGATAGCTGGACGCTGTGGCAATACCACACTGATTATTCTTGTTCCTGGACATCTGGATGTAGCCTTTGCTTCCCCAGTCGAGACCCCAGCTGCAAACAGAGCTCAGTTAAAGTACATTGGTATCAGGAAGTAGAGCACATGCACTTAAAGAAATGCCATACCTCTGTCCTGTAATAATTCTCTGTACTATGAATTTGATCTCTTTATTCTTCCTCTAAAATGCTCATTTTGAGGTCAGTTTGTTTACCTGTTCTTGACCAGCCAGTAGTCCTGACCATTGTCAGTGCCGTAACCTACAGCCAGGACACCGTGGTCCAGGTCACTGCTGCTGCAGTCAGGCTCATTGTAGATCCCTGAAATCAGTCCATTCATTAATCAATTAATGCTGAGGAAATTCCATGAAGATCTTTTTCACTGAGCGAGATTCAGATCCTCTGCTTCTTTAAAAGAGGAGCTGGACTATGCAGGTATAAAAGGTAGCCAGATTCAGCATCAAAGGGCTCATAAGTCTTGTGAGTGCTTGTGAGTGAAGCATGACTAGTTTGTCATTGGTGGGTGACGTTCACCTGACTCATAGAGCTGGAAGGAGGAGTGTCCCGCATCTATGGCCACGGAAATTGGTCCGATGGTGGCCACGGCTTCCTGTAGAGCCTTCTCGTCTCCGCTGGTGATGTCCACATAGCCAGTGCAGGTGGCTCCCACAGAGTCCGGTTTGAACCTGCAGTCTCCGTCCTGCGAGGCGGGGACAGATGTCAGTTAGGTCAGCTTGTAGCGTCAGTCTGGATCAGGTTCTCAGGAGAGAGTCTCTAATTTTACATCTAACACACTTCTGCTCCTTTAACAGTCTGATGCACAGCCAACCATTAATGAACACTAGCCGTCACATGTTCACTGACAGTCCCGTCCCCTGTTCAGAATAAGAATAACACCTGACCCACAAGATCTGACCTACAGCGTTTCCTGAGATCCACTAATGTCCTAATGTCTGTTTGGGATTCCCTCAAAGCCTTCTGGGTAACTCACAACGGCCTCGTAAGGGTAGGAGTCCTCAGTGTCGATTCCTTTGTTGTCCTTGATGTAATCGAAGGCCTGGTCCATCAGACCACCTCCACAGCCAAAGTTCCCATATTTCCCAGAGCAGTCCACCAGCTGCTGCTCGCTGAGGGACACCAGCTTCCCTGTCTTCCTGAACGTCTGGCCCTCCAGTGATCCCGTCTGCGCCGATGAGGAGGGGTGATGGAGGAACACATTGAACAGGAGGAGAGACAGACAGACATTAGAAGAGGTTATGACATTCTTACTTGGGTATTCGTGAGTCCTGCTCTCTCAGGTTTAGGACCTGAGTAAACTCCTCTGAGTAAAGTCCTAGAGGAGAACACTTGGAGGAAGCACTCAGGAGAGGAGAGGTTATGGGAAGGGCAGGGGTGCTGAGAGACGGCCTTCATTACTGCATCAGGCTTCCAACACTGGTCCTGCTTGCCCTCTTCCACTTATAGACCAGCGTACTATCTACTGGCACCACAGGTGTTGGGGGAGCAGGGAAAGCACATAAATGTCCAGCACCAGGATTTGGAATCATGAATAACGGAGTCGGGCCGCCAAGACCAACTGAGCTACATTCAGATACCTCCAGATCTGGTCTCCTCTGTCTGGCTCTCTCTTACCGCACTGAAGGCCCAGCAGGAGCCACAGTCCTTCTGGTCCTTTACGTCAGTCACGTAGCCCTTGGCCCTCCAGTCCACAGTATCAGGCAGGGGAGCGCCCCCGGCCTGTCGGAGGAATGTAGTAGCACTGCGGGCCTTGGTCCTGTTGAAGGCTCCCAGGCAGCTTGCGAACATCTTCCTGTACTCATTGTTGTCCTGTTGGAGAGATGGAGAGATGGAGAGATGGAGATGTTCTGTTGGTTCTGACTAATGGTTACAGTTCAGGTTTAGTTTAAAGAAACAGCCGCACAAAAAACAAATGAACATTGGTGACAGTCCAAGTCCAGTGTTTGTTAGCAACATTAGCCTAGCATCTCTTGGTGTAATCTAAAGAAGCACATGGTCTGAATCTGGACTCCCTGATCAATCTCGACCATCTGATTTTCTGAAGGTCACTGGATGAAATAGGTTTAGGGTTTATGGGAAAAGATTCTCTGAAATGCAGAAATCTGGGTCTCCTTCTCTCACCATGTCTGCAAAGTAGGTCATGCCGAGTCTGTAGGTTTTGACGCCCTGGTCAGCCAGCATGTTGTGCACCAGGACCAGCTTACGATTGGTCATCCAGGTCAACTTGCGCTGAGACTCTTCTTCCACAGAATGGTAGATCTTACCTAAAAGGAGGCGTAGTTAGTGTGTGTAGTTAGAGGGGGGCTGTTTGATTGGATACTGTATTTGTGTCAGTCTGTAATAAGTGATCAGTCAGAGAGGAATCATGATGATGAAGTCAAATTTAAAGACAACCATTTTCTGGGAACTTGTTATGATACACTTTGCTCACTAGAGGTCACTGTAAGCGAACAGAATAACCAACAGTCCTGCCTGGATGTCCACATGACTCTCCTGATCCATATTCAATAATGAAATGATTGATCAGCAGCTGAAATTAACTGCCATAGAGCAAAAAAAAATTAAAGCCCAATTTACACACTCAATAAGCCCTAACCTTTTACATAATAACCATATATTCATAAGAAGTCTATAAAGACGTACAGATTATAGATGAATATATGTATGTATATCATGAATGTATATGTATGTATATCATGTATTAAATGTTGATTTCTCACCAAACTTCAGTTTCCAGGCATGAAACTCCAGGTCCTCCAGCGAGATACTGGCCGCACTGGCCACGGCCACGAGAGCGGCGACAGCGAGAAACGCCCTCATTCTGTAAAGATGTGTTGAGATAATTGATTAATTATAGATTTCAGTTTGTGTGTGTGTGTGTGTGTGTGTGTGTGTGTGTGTGTGCTGCAGCACTCACCTGTGTGTAGTCTCTTGGAGCCTGGAGTGTGAATGCAGGAGGAGGGTGAAGGTTAGTCTCAGTGTTGTAGTGTTTTATACTCCTCTGCAGTCGCTCTGATCAGGTGCAGGTCACACACACTCATAAACACTCCACACACTCACAAATTGCTTAACACACACTTTTTACTGGTAAAATGACACTGTTTCACCACAATCACACAATCAAAGGCCCTCAGACACACACAGCCAGTGCAGAACTTCCCCACAGCCCACGATCGGAAACGTACCAAGAAGTTTCATGTTTGTTTTTTTTACTCTAGAGAAAAGAATTCCACCCTACAGATCAGCGCTGCGCGAGGAGGAAGAGGAGGAATGAAGCATACGCTGAAATTCAGGAAATCCCAGGAGGCCTTCTGTGAGACTGCAGCTTGGGTGGCACTGGACCTCACAACAGGACAATGATCTCAAGCCAAAGTCCAGGCTTGGTTTTAGAAGAAGTCCTGGTCTGGTCCTCACAGTCTCCTGACATGAACCCCACAGAAAGTCTTGGGTGGGATTTGAAGAAAGCGGCTTCAGCAGCAAACCCAAGAATATCAGTGAACTGGAGGCTGTTTTTGTTTGTTTGTTTGTTTGTTTTTTGTATATATGTATTCATATAGTTTTGAACAATAATACCAATTACATTACTTTACATTACTAATTATAATAATAATAATGCTTGATGTACATTTTGGCACATTTTATGCTCAAAATATTAAATGTTAACTAAATAACATTTCCTTCTGATTCAGACATTTAACATCTAACGTCTGTTTTTATTTATTTATTTTGTTTACTTTATTAACAGTACTAAAGTCGTAGAATATGTCATTTCAGTCATTAAAAACCATATTTCATATCTGTCCTAATGTTCAGGTCAGCCCTGCTAGCTCTGATGTAAAACTGCATAAAAAGCAGTTCTAATAAAAAACATGTGACCTGCACCCAGTGATGTCACTTCCTCTGGCAGGAAAAATGTGGGAGGCAGTGAGTTATGGGAAACTTCTAATCTCATTATTTTGTATAAAATGTTGAGGATGAATCAACAGTCGTGTGCAATCTAGTTGCATAGTTTAACAATAACAATAAGTTGAGTGATAGATTTTATATATATATGAATGATATCATACTACAATATTTTTGCCATGAAGCCCAGCCCCATGTTGGATGTATAATATATCATAAGATCAAAAAGCCTGGAGTTAAAGGTCACAGCACTCATGTGACCACCGCACCCAACGTCTCTAAACTGAAACACACTGTGGCCCTTATCTCTGTTAATGGCACCCGTCCATATCTGCACTGTCACCAGTATCTGCTGTGTCACGCTTGCTTACCAGAACCATGCAGAAAGTAACCCTCACACTAGCTCTAATATTAATGAGACTAATTGGTGTACATAAGCTTCCATTACCTTTTAGCTACATTAGCATTGTAGCTATTAAGGTGAGAATTAGGGTCATGGTTTAACTATATTATTAGAACTAGTGTGAGGGTGAGGTTCAGGTTCAGGTTTAGGGTAATTATTAAAGAGAATTTAATAGATATTTAATTGGATGTAGGTTTTTGTTTACTCAGTTATCCTGTGATGTCATTAATTACCCTGACCAAAAGAGCACAACAACACTGACCACAAGCACAAAAGCCCAGTGGTCAGTACAGTGGACTGAGCTGATCACTGAAACTGCTGCTAGAGGCATCATGTCAACTTTGTCAGTGTTTTTCACTCCACATGAAGTCAGCTGACCATCATCATCCTCAGCACTGATCACATCATCAGATCAGTCACGCATTATATAAAAGTGGAACAATAAAACTCGGACTTCTTCTGCATCAGCAGGGTCTGATCTTAGAGTACGCACAGCTCCAAACCTTACATTTACTTTATAAACACACACACACTGATTCATCAATTCATGAAGCATTCCAATTAGCCATAACATTAACACCACCTTCCTAATACTCAGTAGGTCCCCCTTTATGCCTGACCATTTGAGGTATGGACTCCACAAGACCTCTGAAGATGTCCTGCTGTGGTCTCCAGCACCAAGACTAATGTCAGCAGCAGATCCTTTAAGTCCTGTAAGCTGTGAGGTGGGACCTCCATGAGCATTAATGAGCCTTACAGACCCATGATTCTGTTCCCAGGTCACCAGTTGTCCTTCCTTGAAGCACTTTTGGAAGGACCACTGATTACGGGGAACACCCCACAGGACCGGCCTGATGTTTTGGAGGTGTTCTGGCCCCGTTGTCTAGAACATCACAGTTTAGTGGTTAAGTCAGTGTCTCAGCTGTGTGTCCTGTAAACACAGCCGGGATCGTGGGCTGTGGGGAAGTTCTGCACTGGCTGTGTGCTTCTGTGGGCCTTTGATTGTGTGATTGTGGTGAAACAGTGTCATTTGGCCAGTAAAAAGTGTGTGTTAAGCAATTTGTGAGTGTGTGGAGTGTTTATAAGTGTGTGACCTGCACCTGATCAGAGCGACAGCAGAGGAGTATAAAACACTACAACACTGAGACTAACCTTCACCCTCCTCCTGCATTCACACACACTCATTCACACTCCAGGCTCCAGGAGACCACACACAGGTGAGTGCTGCAGCACACACACACACACACACACACACACACAAACTGAAATCTATAATTAATCAATTATCTCAACACATCTTTACAGAATGAGGGCGTTTCTCGCTGTCGCCGCTCTTGTGGCCGTGGCCAGTGCGGCCAGTATCTCGCTGGAGGACCTGGAGTTTCATGCCTGGAAACTGAAGTTTGGTGAGAAATCAACATTTAATACATGATATACATAAATATTCATCTATAATCTGTACGTCTTTATAGTGGACTTATTGTCATGCTCTATCACACTACATTTAGTTTATCAGCTGCTGATCAATCATTTCATTATTAATTATGGATCAGGAGAGTCATGTGGACTTCCAGGCAGGACTGTTAGTTATTCTGTTCGCTTACAGTGACCTCTAGTGGGCAAATTGGGATATAAAGTCTTTAAGTCTTTAAATTTGACTTCATCATCATGATTCCTCTCTGACTGATCACTTATTACAGACTGACACAAATACAGTATCCAATCAAACAGCCCCCCTCTAACTACACACACTAACTACGCCTCCTTTTAGGTAAGATCTACCATTCTGTGGAAGAAGAGTCTCAGCGCAAGTTGACCTGGATGACCAATCGTAAGCTGGTCCTGGTGCACAACATGCTGGCTGACCAGGGCGTCAAAACCTACAGACTTGGCATGACCTACTTTGCAGACATGGTGAGAGAAGGAGACCCAGATTTCTGCATTTCAGAGAATCTTTTCCCATAAACCCTAAACCTATTTCATCCAGTGACCCTCAGAAAATCAGATGGTCGAGATTGATCAGGGAGTCCAGATTCAGACCATGTGCTTCTTTAGATTACACCAAGAGATGCTAGGCTAATGTTGCTAACAAACACTGGACTTGGACTGTCACCAATGTTCATTTGTTTTTTGTGCGGCTGTTTCTTTAAACTAAACCTGAACTGTAACCATTAGTCAGAACCAACAGAACAAACATCTCCATCTCTCCATCTCTCCATCTCTCCAACAGGACAACAATGAGTACAGGAAGATGTTCGCAAGCTGCCTGGGAGCCTTCAACAGGACCAAGGCCCGCAGTGCTACTACATTCCTCCGACAGGCCGGGGGCGCTCCCCTGCCTGATACTGTGGACTGGAGGGCCAAGGGCTACGTGACTGACGTAAAGGACCAGAAGGACTGTGGCTCCTGCTGGGCCTTCAGTGCGGTAAGAGAGAGCCAGACAGAGGAGACCAGATCTGGAGGTATCTGAATGTAGCTCAGTTGGTCTTGGCGGCCCGACTCCGTTATTCATGATTCCAAATCCTGGTGCTGGACATTTATGTGCTTTCCCTGCTCCCCCAACACCTGTGGTGCCAGTAGATAGTACGCTGGTCTATAAGTGGAAGAGGGAGTGTTCCTCAAGCAATACACAAACATCTGTAGGGCAAGCAGGACCAGTGTTGGAAGCCTGATGCAGTAATGAAGGCCGTCTCTCAGCACCCCTGCCCTTCCCATAACCTCTCCTCTCCTGAGTGCTTCCTCCAAGTGTTCTCCTCTAGGACTTTACTCAGAGGAGTTTACTCAGATCCTAAACCTGAGAGAGCAGGACTCACGAATACCCAAGTAAGAATGTCATAACCTCTTCTAATGTCTGTCTGTCTCTCCTCCTGTTCAATGTGTTCCTCCATCACCCCTCCTCATCGGCGCAGACGGGATCACTGGAGGGCCAGACGTTCAGGAAGACAGGGAAGCTGGTGTCCCTCAGCGAGCAGCAGCTGGTGGACTGCTCTGGGAAATATGGGAACTTTGGCTGTGGAGGTGGTCTGATGGACCAGGCCTTCGATTACATCAAGGACAACAAAGGAATCGACACTGAGGACTCCTACCCTTACGAGGCCGTTGTGAGTTACCCAGAAGGCTTTGAGGGAATCCCAAACAGACATTAGGACATTAGTGGATCTCAGGAAACGCTGTAGGTCAGATCTTGTGGGTCAGGTGTTATTCTTATTCTGAACAGGGGACGGGACTGTCAGTGAACATGTGACGGCTAGTGTTCATTAATGGTTGGCTGTGCATCAGACTGTTAAAGGAGCAGAAGTGTGTTAGATGTAAAATTAGAGACTCTCTCCTGAGAACCTGATCCAGACTGACGCTACAAGCTGACCTAACTGACATCTGTCCCCGCCTCGCAGGACGGAGACTGCAGGTTCAAATCGGACTCTGTGGGAGCCACCTGCACTGGCTATGTGGACATCACCAGCGGAGACGAGAAGGCTCTACAGGAAGCCGTGGCCACCATCGGACCAATTTCCGTGGCCATAGATGCGGGACACTCCTCCTTCCAGCTCTATGAGTCAGGTGAACGTCACCCACCAATGACAAACTAGTCATGCTTCACTCACAAGCACTCACAAGACTTATGAGCCCTTTGATGCTGAATCTGGCTACCTTTTATACCTGCATAGTCCAGCTCCTCTTTTAAAGAAGCAGAGGATCTGAATCTCGCTTAGTGAAAAAGATCTTCATGGAATTTCCTCAGCATTAATTGATTAATGAATGGACTGATTTCAGGGATCTACAATGAGCCTGACTGCAGCAGCAGTGACCTGGACCACGGTGTCCTGGCTGTAGGTTACGGCACTGACAATGGTCAGGACTACTGGCTGGTCAAGAACAGGTAAACAAACTGACCTCAAAATGAGCATTTTAGAGGAAGAATAAAGAGATCAAATTCATAGTACAGAGAATTATTACAGGACAGAGGTATGGCATTTCTTTAAGTGCATGTGCTCTACTTCCTGATACCAATGTACTTTAACTGAGCTCTGTTTGCAGCTGGGGTCTCGACTGGGGAAGCAAAGGCTACATCCAGATGTCCAGGAACAAGAATAATCAGTGTGGTATTGCCACAGCGTCCAGCTATCCACTGGTCTAAAGGTGCGTTTAGTATAAGTGACCTTGCTTGATGGTGATTGGTTGAGGTGGTTTAGGGAATTATAAAATTACAGTAGATTTTTCACATGTATAAAATACGTGACTGGATATGAAAGTAAAGTTACTAAAAGACAAAACTGTGTTTGTTAGATTTTTTTATCCATGCAGAACATTTTCACACATTTGATTTAGTCAATTTAATGCATTTAATAATAAATAAAAACTACTATGAAAAAATTGGCTCACACATATACCCATTTTGCTGTTACACGTTTTGTTCTAATAACTCATGAACTTATTTGAACTCATTTTAGCTACCAAAGTAGGTAAATTCGGTAGTGTGATATTGTAAATGAACAATATTGGGGCTCTCCGGCCTGTTTTCATACAAACCAACAGATACAGGTGTATTATTAACAGTAGCAGCTACTGAAGCACACCTGCCCACACCATCTGATATCTACCTTGATTACAGTTCAGTTCTATTGACTCCTGATTGAAGAAAGATCCTGTAAACAGTGCAAATCCTCCCAATGCTGATGTTGTTCTTTATGTTCTGCAGGTTCTGAGGGTTCTGTGACCCGAGCAGCTGGTTATCAGATTTCAGCCATGTCGTTAATCCTCATGTAAAATGTGTTTACATATAGAATAATTTCTTTACTTTATTAATTAATTCATGTGTTTAGTTTTTCTTTATAATTGTACACTCCTGAATGGGGAGAATGTGGTTTCAAAGTTGAAAATGAAAGGAAATGAGAAAATAAAAGGCTATAAGAGGCTATTGTTCACAGTCTGGTTGTTACTTGGTTTGAGTTAATATAAGAGCAGGGGGTCAAGGGGGCGCTTTGTGGAACCTGCTTATTTTTTCTAGGCACATCAAGGTAACTGAATAAATCCTCTAAATGGTCTAGGTCAGACCATATCAAAATGGGCTACCTTTCTAATGATCATAATAATCCTTATATTATACACTTTGAACCTTAGTTTCAATAGCTCATGATGCTTTACACACACCCATCAGAGATCTAACAGTACACTGGATGGATTGGTAGGCTCTGGTACTCTACAGGAAGACCTGAACATCTACTCCTTCAGGCTTTTATCCAATCAGCATCATTATGTGGTAAATGCGTAAAATCATCCCAGTGGTCTCGAGCATGCCAAGATTAGATAGACCTGCAGACAGACACACCTTGTTGATGAGAAAGGGTCAACGGACAATGGTCAGACAGGTTGGAGCTGACCGAAAGGCTACAGTGACTCAGATAACCTCTCTGGAGGATGAGAAGACCACATTAGGTTCAGAAGACCACTTCTTGTCAGTAACAGAAAGTTGATGCTGCAGTGGCTCAGCATAGGCCCACCAGTACTGGACAGCTAAAGACTGGAGAAGCGTAGCCGAGCTGAGGAACACAGGGTCTAGGGTCTGAATTTGTCTCCGACATCCATGAATCCCTTGTGTGAACGGTCCAGGCTGGTGGAGGTGGGGTAACAGTGTAGGAAATGTGTGGAATCAGTGTTTCCTTTTCCCCTTATAATGATGAACCATGTCACACAGCTCAATGAGTTCAGTGTTCTTCACTCCCAGTCCCTCCCAGTCTCCATACCCATACCCACCCAATCCTGCCCATACTCACCTCAGTCTCCATACCCATACCCACCCAATCCTGCCCATACTCACCTCAGTCTACATACCCATACCCACCCAATCCTGCCCATACTCACCTCAGTCTCCATACCTATTAATTCCCATCCATGCCGATACCCATCCCATCCAAACTCATCCATAACATCTTTTCTCCTACCCATCTGTTCCCATACCCACCCCTACCCATCCATTCCCACGCCCATCAATACATTCAGCCTACAGCAGTGTAGCCCTGGCTGTTCATGCTGAGGTTATGGGGAGTGTAATTCAGTGTAATACCCTAACACAGAGCCACCAACCAGAACAAATCAATGAAAATCCAATAACAATGATGTCAATATTCACCATTTTATTATCTCAATCACTCATTTTTCATCTCCTCTCACACCATGTGTCTCCTGAAGAGGTTTTCCATGAGGCTGATAGATCAGTCCCACCTGTAGAGGAACATCATTCAGTAAGCTAGCAGTTAATATCTTCATGTATCAACATTTGTAGAGGAACACTTCAGTATGAGTCACTGACACACCTTCAGACCAGTGGGTAGCTGGCTGCCATGGCGATGCCGCACTGATTATTCTTGTTTCTGGACATCTTGATGTAGCCTTCTTCACCCCAGTTGGTACCCCAGCTGCAAATGAGATTTTATTGAAGGTCAGTCTGGAGTTAGGTCTGGGTTGGGTTGCTATATTGTTTATTCTGTCATATCAGAGCACGAAACCAATGATCAATAATGTGGTGTTGTGAAGATGTGTGGAATGAAAATTATACCAAAAAATATATATATATATATCAGAAACAGAGACCTGCAGTGCTTTAGATTCAGGTTCAGTGTCAGTTCTGATGGCTACTTTACCTGTTCTTGACCAGCCAGTAGTCCTGTCCATTTTCTGTGCCATAACCAACTACCAGGACGCCGTGACCCAGTGCTGTAACACTGCAGTCAGGCTCATCGTACACACCTACAATCAATTAACCAACAATCGCCATCAGCAACACTAAGGGCCAGTTTCCCAGACCCATCTATTAATCAAACCATTAATCAATCAATCAATCTATGGATGGACTAACAGCATCTTAACAAATTTATGAGTTTTTTTAACTGAAGAATCTAAACTAGATATAAATACGCAAATGTCTCAGATCTGCTGTATCCTCGTATCAGTGGCAGTCATTGATGCAGGACTGACAGGTGAGAGTCACCTGACTCATAGAGCTGGAACGAGGAATGTCCGTTGTCTATAGCCACAGAAACAGGTCCGACGGTGGCCACTGCTTCCTGCAGGGCCTCCTCGTCTCCGCTGGTGATGTCCACATAGCCAGAGCAGATTGCTCCCACAGTGTACGGGTTGAACCTGCAATACCCCTCCTGCTCAGAGAGAGATAGCGAGACAGGGGCAATCAAGCTGGTTAGCACTATTTGTGGATGGTTGAGAAAGGTTGCATTAGCCAACACACCGAGCCATGTGCAGTACCGTGTTGGTCCAGGAGACGGAGAAAGTGAAGTGATGAAGGCTTACAACTCTTTCAAGATACACAGTTGGAACATTTCCAACTTTTGAGGAAACAGTTTCACTGTTGGAACCTTTAGGAGGAGTAAATATAATATAAATATAATATAATAACTAATATAATTACTGTCAGAATGAACATGTCTCATGGGCCCTAAAATAGAACCCTGTGGGACTCTACAAGATTTGCTAAACCTAATGGTCACCAAATAATTCTTAACAGTTTCTGCATTAAAAATAATAACTGAACACTACGGCTAGGGTTCGAGGAGTTAAATAGGGTTCAGTAGGGTCTCTATTAATTGTGTAGGTACACATTATCAGTCCCTGCGATAACATTTGCTGTTATTAATGTTCACTGTTGATTCATTAAACTATACAAGTGTATTTCAATCGCTAATATAGCATTTATATCTTATGCGTTTATATGTGTGTAATAAAGTGTTTTTATTGTGTTTATATGAATTGTTACTTTTCCAGTTACAGCTGTTGAGACCGGGGATTTACATTTGGAGAAAAGTGAAGGTAATGGAAACACAAGGGTACTGTAATACATCTGTAACAGTGAGTGCACCACCAGTAATAACATTATTATTACATGTTAATGTGTAATTACACAGTTATTACAGACACCTTATGTAAAGTGGGACTACATAGAATTTTTTATTAGGTTCTAACTAAGCTCTGCAGTCCATGAGTTTCCACCTCCACTCACCACAGCCTCGTAGGGGTAGGAATTGTCAGTGTCCAGTCCTGCATTGTCCTTCACATATTGAAATGCATTGTTCATCAAGCCCCTAGAGCAGCCCATGTTTCCGTACTCCCTGGAGCAGTCCACCAGCTGCTGCTCGCTGAGGGACAGCAGATATCCCAACTTCCTGCACATCTGACCCTCTAGCGCCCCTGTCTGAAAGGTTAGACCAAATACAAGCAGTTTAATATGCTTTGTGCTGCTCATTCACATCACATTCATTACATTACAACACATGGAATGACCTTAACAAGCTTCAGATGTCTGAGTTTAGTCTGGAACCGCCAACCCTCTCTATGGTGTTTTTATTACTCATATTTGATGACATTTTGACATTCATGGAGGAACTGAAGGAGGAGGCTGTGTTTATCAGGAGCTCATGCTCTAAATTGCCACTAGGGATGCTAGTCAGTAGGTTCTCTCTTACCGCACTGAAGGCCCAGCAGGAGTTACACCTCTCCTGGTTCTTTACTTCAGTCACATAACCATTGGCCCTCCAGTCCACAGTCTCAGGCAGAGTAGCGACCCCTGCCTGTCGAAGGAATGTTGTCCCTCTTCTGGCCTTGGTCTCATTGAAGGATGCCAGGCAGCCCTTCAGCCTCTGCCTGTATTCTTGGTTGTCCTGTTGGGGTGAGAGAGATGGTGCGACACTGTTTAAGACAGAAGAATAGAGTGATACAGTAAAATATACACAGGTATGAGGTCAGAAGTGTAACTGTGTCAATGTGTGTGTGTGTGTGTGCTTTCTCACCAAGTCTGCATTGTGGTTCATGCCAAGTCGGTAGCTTTTGAGGCCCTGGTCAGCCAGCATGTTGTGTATGATGACCAGCTTACGATTGGCCAACCAGGTCATCTTACGCTGAGCTTCTTCTGCTGAAACGTAGGTCTTACCTGAGAGAAAACACACACACACACACACACACACACACACACACACACACACACACTCTTTATTGTTTCAGACACACAACTCCTAGACTGACCATAAAGACCCAGGCAGAAGATCTCACAATGACATGAAAGATAAATGTGAGTGACTTTTCTTTCGGCTGATTTCCGCTCTTCTGTTCTTTCATTTACTGGAAGAATTCAGTCTGTGAAGTGAAAATGCAGTAACTGAATCTGACATGTGTGTGTGTGTGTGTGATTTATATATATTTATTCTCTACATTTCTTCCACATGCCGGACATTCTTACAGAGCAGTAACGTTTTTATAGTGTGGAAGAGCAAAAAAAGGTTCCTCACCAAACTTCAGCTTCCAGGCGTGAAACTCCAGATCCTCCATAGAGATGCTGGCTGCCCCGGCTTCCCTGGCCACAGCCGCAAGAGCAGCGATAGCGAGTAAAACCCTCATTCTGCAAAGACTGAGAAGAAACCTGTGTGTGTGTAAGGGTGTGTGAGTGTGTGTGGAGGTAAGGAAGGTAAACGAAATAAAAGATTTGATTAATTTGTTTGTATACGTACTGCAGTCACGCCCCCTGCCCTCCCCTCTCAGCCCCAGTGCATTTACTCATATAATACACATGGCCAGCTCGAACCCTGCAGTACATACCTGCTCATGTACCTGCGCTCCTTTGGTCCTGAAGCTTGGGGTGTGAGAGTGTGTATGAACTGATGGAGATATACGCTGGACCTCTTTGTCTTATATACCACTGTTTTACATCTGTAATCAGATGTCTGTCACACCCAGGCACAAAATACGAGAAACACACATCAGGCGACTCACGCGTATATTTGTACACCATAATTTTAGCTATGGAGGAGAACACAGAGACAGGACTTCCTCCACTGATGATGGAAACTGAGAAGAGTGGAAGCTTCCAGATTAATAACCTGTAGAGGCCATCTTTCCTGTTCAGAGCACCAGCATGCATTACAAATGTGTGTGAGTGTGGGTAAGTGTGTGTGTGTGTGTGTGTGACCAAGGATGTATAGAATGTATAGCTATATTTAAATAGAGCTCCCTAGTCCTTCCTGTCAATCATCTGAGGCCATTGGAATGGATGCATTGGAATTGACTGTGGTATAACAATGGATTCGAGCTGTAGTGTAACCATGGAAATAGGTGTGGTGTAGCCATGGAAATAGTAACGATGGTAGATATTGTGTAACTTATATTCACAATATTGTGATATTGTGAAAGTGGGTGTGATGTAACCATGGAGCTGGGAATGGTTGAACCATGTAGATGCAGGGATAGATTAAGAGTAACCTTGGGCCAAGTTGTGGAACTGTGGAAATGGATGTAGCAAAATCAGGGAAACAGGATTGGCACAACAATAGAAACGGGTGTAGTGTAACCATGGCAACCACACTTTATTTCCTTTTATCCATACATTAGTGACGTAGTTATATTCCAGATGGATCAGTCAGCACATGATCTTTTTCTAAACCTGGTAAACCCGCAGCCTGCACTCAATAAACTCCTCAACTCAACATGAATGAATTTCGTTGTTTTTCAGTAATTGATTTATGTAAAATGAACAATAATTTATGAAAGTAATGAATTAAATAAAATTCCTTTTCAATAAAAGTCAATGAACAGCACTGAAGTAACAGTTTCCTTTAACAGCTGAACTGTATGCTGAAGCTGTAAAATCTCGAGGACTAACTGAATGGTGTGATTTAATAAATCATGCAGTTTATTATTTTTGAGGTTGTTTAGATGTAGTTTCTGCCCAGATTGAAGCTTTATCCCTCAGATCCGCAGTTCTGACTCTGTCCCTTCTGTAGAAAAACAACATTTCACTGTTATAATAGCCAACACTTCAAACACAACACTTCAAAACACTTCTAACACTTCATACAGTTCACACAACACTTCACACAACACTTCAAAACACTTCAAATACTTAAAAAAAAGCTAAAGCTGTAAATAGTTGTTGATTCTTCCTCATAACAGAGTGATATTTATTGTATCTGAGGTGGTTGCTAGGGTGTTTTGTGATTGTTATGGTATTGGAAGCGATTGCAAGGTGCTTGCTAGGGAGTTTCTATGTTGGTCAGAGTGTTGGGGGTTACTGTGGTGTTCCAGCTTGTTGCTGTGGCGTCTCTTGGTGGTAATTTTGACTGTGTCTTTAATGCCTTGCTGCCTGTCTCTGTAATTGAATCTCAAAAGCAGCAATAGGGTCTGATTTTGCCAAGGAATAAACAGTTCACTGCAAGCTATTAGCATTTAGCTGCATTTGCATCAAAAGTTAACCTTTCTTCACCCAATTAAATGTCGTTTAAAAGGCTAGAATACTGCATGGAGTGGGGGTAAGAGCTGCTAAAGGGAAAATAGAAAATCCAAAATGATCTATGAGTATAATCATTATAATTGAGAAAATGTAAAAGTCAAGAAGACAAAGACTGTAACCTGACCTGCCCAGCTAACCTGTCAAGGGACGTGGAATCCAGCTGTAATGAAGCGTACCTTTAAACCAGAGGAAAGCTGGCTCTTGTGGCAATACCACATTGGTTATCCTTGTTCCTGGACATCCGTATGTAGCCTTTTTCACCCCACTGAACACCCCAGCTGCAAAACAGACCACTGTTAGTGTGGAGTCAATCGTTTTGATTAGGGAGGAGTCATACCACCAATACCACATTTTACAAAAACCTCACTGCCCTCTGGACTATCGTAAACTCCTGTTTACTCTTCCTAACGATCAGGAAACGTCTGTTTGCTTTGTGAGGTTGATTACCTGTTCTTGACCACCCAGTAGTCCCGTCCAGAACTATCAGTATTGTAGCCAACAACCAGAACACCGTGATTCACATTGAAGCTGCTGCAGGACGGCTCATTGTAAATACCTGCAATCAGTGATCAGACCACTGGATCAAAGCATCAACCCTGACAGATCAAAGCTTACTACTGTCATGCAACACTGGGTTTGAGTGGTTTTAGGGCTCACCTGACTGATAGAGCAGGAAGGTCTTATTGGAGGAATCTATGGCTGCAGAAATAGGCCCAACTGCAACCACAGCTTTCTGCAGCTCTTCCTCATCTTCCTTTTGCAATTCCTCAAAGTCGTAGCATTTACCCAAAGCATTCCGTGGATTATACATGCACAGTCCCTCCTGAAGAGAGACAGGAACAGTAAGGACAGGTTACAGGACAGTTTTCATTCTGCATACTCAATTAAGCAGTAGTGTGGGCTCACCCTGGCCTTGTACGGATAGACAGCATCTGGCTGCAGGCCTCCACTGGCATTGATATACTCAAAAGCCAACTCCATCGAACCTCCACCACAACCATCATTTCCATAGAGCCAAGAGCAGTCCACCAACTGTTGAGCACTCAGGGGTGTCAGATTCCCCGTCTTTCGGAACATCTGACCTTCTAACGCCCCCACCTGAGAGTGATGGATGATGGAAGACATGGAAGACAATTAACTCAGAGCCTAGAGCCTTAAACCTACACAACAATACAGGGTACAGAGCAGCCAAAGATCTGCACTTGTCTAGACGTTCTATGGGCGGTAGACCCACTCTCAACCTAGTAGTGACACTGACATGCCTGAAACACTCTGCTGTTTTGAGAATGGACCACCAACCCGATAATATCTGGACAACAGCAACCCTGTGGTCTAGACTTGACTGCAGTTGGAACTGGGCTTCAGTCTGCATCTGTACACCAATGTCTGTCTATCCAGAAAGAGCTAGAATCTAGGATTTTCCAACCATCCCTGTCTCCCCGTGCATCTGTCTGCTGTAACTCACCGCGCTGAAGGCCCAGCAGGATGCACAATGACCTTGGGTTTTAACGTCGGTCACATAGCCCATGTCCCTCCAGTCTACAGAATAGGGCAGAGCAGCGTTCCCCATCTGTTGGAGGAATTTAGCTGCACTGCGGGTCTTGGTCCTGTTGAAGGGTCTCAGGCAGCCCTTGAACATCTGCTCGTACTCCTGGTCGTCCTGTTGGAGAGGGATCTTTGGTCATCATTTACCTGTGAGCACAGCCATGAACTCCTTGTGCTTGACTGTGCAACATCATTTGATTTCCCTCTTTATTTTTGTGAAGCAACAGTGTAGGTTTAGCTTCAGTAACTGATCTCTCTGACCTTCACCCACTATGTGCTGTTAAGCTCACCAATTATACCAACAACGGTGCAGCATCCTTGGAGCACACACAATGCTAGGATAGTGATGATGTTCCTGTGGGTTGCTGATGGGATTTTCTATCCCTCCACTCAATTTCCTCCCTGCTGGGCCCTAAGTAGGTGAGCTGGTGTGAAGTCACCTATGTGGATTTCACTGTAGATGTGCGTGTGTTCTCACCATGTCTGCAAAGTGGTTCATGCCGAGTCTGTAACTTTTCAGGCCCTGGTCAGCCAGCTTGTTGTGTTCCAGGACCAGCTTACGATTAGTCAGCCAGGTCATCTTACGCCCAGCCTCTTCTTCCACTGAGTGATAGGTCTTATCTATCAAACACACATTCACACAGGACACACACACACACACACACAAACATCCACAGGCGTTCACACAAACACACTGTCAGTTAAAAAGATGTGTGAGTCCTTACAGATGTACTGATAAACTGAAGAAAAATGAAGACGGTGGACATTCCTGCTCAATCAACGTGGAAATCATCCACATGACCGCTGTTAACCCATCACTTGATCAAGGTTTACAGTGAAACCTGAGAGTTTTTTGATTTAAAGGCATTGGATAGGCATTCAGAATGAAGGAATTTTTACTCTAACACTGCAGCAATCCTTAAATAGCATCACCGTTACGTTGGGTCTAGTAACATTTCTGGGAAAATTGACCAAAGAATGGCACTGTTGACAGGGCCTGCCAGTCATCGGCCTCACCAGCAGACCTACAGTACTCAAATGTACACGCTTCACAAAAAGGGTTCTATCTAGTACTGAAAAAGGAGTCCCCTCTCCACCACTCCCACTGTAACAAGAACCTTCAAACTGTATGAGCGATGTGTATGCACACAATACGTCCAAAAGTTTGTGGACACCCCTTTTGATGAAAGCATTCAGCCAATTTAAGTTGCACCCATTGCTGACAACAGATGTGCACAGCTCTGGAAACTGTGGCCACGCTCATGTCCATATTTACGTGAACTGACTGTAACACACACATTCTCATTGTTTCATCTGCTGAAACAGTTACAACACAACACACTGCTGTTGAAACATCAGCCCACAGCTGTTTAAAGGGCCTCATCACACCACCAAGTGTGCTTAACTACACAAGCTAATGTGCTTAAGCATACTTTAGCATCTCATTTTCTTCTGAACTTCTCCTGAACTAAAGGCCACTGCATCTGTAAAGCTTCAGCAGCGTGACCATGGACATCTATGGTGCTCTCACAACGAAGCGGCAGCAGGAACATCTCAGAGTGACACAAACTCCAACTGAAGCCAGTGAAGGGACATGAAGTACGTCTCACAGGTCGAACACATTTCTTACAGTGTGGAAAGATAATATACAGCTCCTCACCAAACTGCAGCTTCCATTCCTGAAACTCCAGATCCTCCAGAGTGACACTGGCTGCACCGGCCACGGCCACAAGAGCGGCGACAGCGAGCAGAACCCTCATTCTGTAAAGAGGAAAATTGTGTGTGTGTGTGGAGTAAGGCAGGTGAACAGACTAATAGACCAGCTTTGTATACTGGTAGTAGTGTCGTAAGTAGTGCCGTAGTCCTGCAGTCCCTCCCTCCTCACTGTTGTTTTTTTAAGACAGAAAATTTCTGCACTGCTGAAAAATTATACTGCATAAACAAAACCAGTTCCTCTGCTTGTAGGAGCTTTCCTTTCAGTTCTGCAGTTAGAAAACAGCAAAACCAGTCCGCCATTCTCAGGGCACATTTCCGCATGGGCCAGTACATGTCTGTGCATTTTTAATTTTTAGATCTAACAGCAAAACTACTGAACAAAGCCACATCCTGCATGGCAACAGCTCCTGGGGGTGTTTGTAGGAGCACTGCCATCTCAGCAGAATGAACATTCAGCTAAACTGGAGGAAGTAAGCATCAAGGCCCTGAAGTAGTGGTGTGTGGTCTCAACTGTGTGAAAGATGGAAAGAGGTGAGAAGAAGACACCTGGATTAAACCAAGGTTTGAAGTTACAGATTCTCCATTAACCTTATTGGACAGTCGACCTGATTTGAAATGTGGCTTAGGCCAAGTCTTGAAGTTTGAATGTAAGCATTAGACATTAAACAAGGTCTGAGAGCCAGTCAGTGTGACATCTGTGAGTTAATACAGTGCCCATGTCAGATGTCAGATCTTCTACAATATTTAGATCATGAAATTCACAAGGCTGCCTCTACACGGCCATCCCATAACCAGTACCTTCACTCTTACGGATGTTCCAGTTCTGACCTGTGAGAATGCTCTAAATCGTCCTTAAATTTCGGTTCTGGTGTTAAAACCACGTCCCACACTGTTTCTGGGGTTTTCCCCCTCAACATACACTAATGTTGTTTTTGGGAAACCTCAGACGTCCAGAAATCTGCAAATAAGCTATTACCTGCTTTGTGTTATTAAACTTGTTTAGCAACATAAATATGCAGAGAAAACTGACCTTCCTTCTTTACTTTACCCATAATGCTTTAAAAGAGATTTCAAAACTCAAAACTCAAACATTTTACTCACTGATGATGCAGACAAATCCATTAGCACCAAAAATTAAATCATGATCAATAAAATAAAATTACATTATGATCAATAAAATACAATTACATTATGATCAATAAAATAAAATAACACCATGATCAATAAAATAAAATTACATTATGATCAATAAAATAAAATAACACCATGATCAATAAAATAAAATTACATTATGATCAATAAAATAAAATAACATCATGATTAATAAAATACAATTACATTATGATCAATAAAATAAAATTACATTATGATCAATAAAATAAAATAACATCATGATTAATAAAATACAATTACATTATGACCAATAAAATAAAATTACATTTTGATCGATAAAATTAAATAACACCATGATCAATTAAAATAAAATTAAATCATGATCTGTCTCCATGTTTATTCAGTTTGGAGGCTGTAAATATAATAGAAATACTAAAGCTAACATCCTCTACAAATACACCCACCTTTACCAGGTAAATTAATGTTGGTAAATGTAATCATCAATAAAAATGTTATTAAAATTCATTAGATCAAAAGGCCAGCTCAGAGAAGGCAGAGAGGTCAGGCAGATTTTTAATTTCACAGAATCACAAACAGTAAAAGGAAACAGGAAACAGGACAGCAGTCTGGAGGCTTTGGTCCAGAAAGGAGATTCTGGACCAGGAGCAGCCAATCAGGAACAGGGTTCCACCAATTCAGCCAGGAATGGCAGACTGGACAATATGACGGCTATGCCTGGAATAATGAGGGATGGGCAGAAAACACAAACACAGAGCAGATCTGTCAAACAATACGACTGGTGTTGTAAAGAGTATATCACTCTAATAGACAACCTGTATATGAATATCAATATTAATATTTCATGTGTTGATTGATTCTCAAAGGGAAACATCAGAATCAGACGTACTGATGCTTCTCTCATTAAACACACCTCAGACCAGTGGGTAAAGGGCGTCTGTGGCGATACCACACTGATTATTCCGGTTCCTGGACATCTTGATGTAGCCTTTCTCCCCCCACTCGACACCCCAGCTGCAAAATAAACACTTGGGCTCAGACTGGACTAGATTGGTCTGTCCTGTGGACACCTGGCTCAGTCTTATTTGTGTTCAGCTGCCTTCTCTACATCTAGGCTTGGATCTCTCAATTCTCGACCCCTGGCCACGATTGGTGGGACACAGTTTTCATAATGGTGTCTCTGTTCACCGCCTCAGTAGATCTGGAAGGAGGCAGTCAAGATGCAGTGGAGCTGCAGACATTCAGGATGTACAGGTTTTACCACAGCACTATATTTACACTTCAGGAAATACAACCATGTGTATTTAGTCTCTGTATGTCCACAGAGTCAAAAGTAAATGGACAAAACTTACAGATCTATAAACAATAGGGAACGTTTTTAATTCAAGTTCAGAACCCATGGACGTCTGTAAATGCTGAGTTTCCTCCACTGGGATGCTCTGCCAGGCTTTACTGCAGCTGCCTTCAGTTCTTTCTGCTTCAGGTTTGAGGAATTCAATAAGACAAGCTGCTCAGCTGGGATGAACTCAGGTGACCGACCCAGCTGTTTAAGAGCATTTCATTTCTCTACTTTAAGAAACTCTTGCGTTTGCAGTTTTGCAGCATTTGCTACTGCTATTGTTAAGTAAGTACCTGCATATGCTAATATATTTACAGCATACTTAGACAAAGTCCAAAAGTCTCAGGGGGCCCTATTTTAGTGATGTTTAGGCAAGCCGTCAACCGTGCAAACCCTTTGTTAAGGGTTTCAGTTAAAAGACCCTTGAAAAGTGAGAGCTTGACTGAGCTAATGCTCTACAGTGATTGGATGAGAAAATTAATGGATGTTTAGGAATGTTTCTCTTAGCTTTCATTGCACCCTGAAACTGTGTTGCTGATAAAGTATCAGTTTTGATCTGCTTATAAATCTTATAAATCGATATATTTACCTGTTCTTGACCAGCCAGTAGTCCTGTCCATCCTCAGTGCCGTAACCAACAACCAGGACGGCATGATTGAGTTCACTGCTGCTGCAATATGGCTCATTGTAGACCCCTAAAATTAAGCATTTCCAGTAACTGATGAAGAACCCAAACTCAAATTCTGATACATTAGGAACCAGCCAGGTCTGGAGCCACCAGATGTTTCCTTATCTGATTAGTACGATTAGCTCTCTCTCTCTCTCTCTCTCTCTCTATATATATATATATATATATATATTGTGGCAATGACATACAGGGGGAAAGGTTGGTAAAGTGATAGGATGCAGATGAGTGAGTAGAGATCATGGTGGATCTGGAGGTCAGGAGATCAGGAGGACTGATTAATGATTGGCGAGAGTCACCTGACTTATACAACTGGAAGGAGTCTCCAGCATCTATGGCTACAGAAATAGGTCCAATGGTGGCCACAGCTTCCTGTAGGGCCAGCTCATCTCCACTGCTGGCATATTCATAGCCAGTGCAGGTGGCTCCAATCGTCGCAGGATTGAACCTGCAAATCCAATCCTGCACAGAGAGAGAGAGAGAGAGAGAGAGAGAGAGAGAGAAAGAAGAAGACAGGCAGATACAGCACTTATATATACATTACTTATATCAGCTGCAACAAGTAGTTTTTAAGCCTCACACCTCTCTACCATAATCCCTCCTGATTTCACGGACATACAGTGTCCAGTATTTATCACCACTGATCACTGATTCTCAGAATCTCAGAATCCAGTGGACTACCCAACGTGGCTTCAGAGACGTTTACGACAAACTCCTCATTCAGCTCAATGGCTCCAAGCAGCCCCACCTCAGCTGAGAGGAAACAGGTCAGGAACAACCCCAAAAACCACCAAACACAGTCCTGCCATGAACTGGAAGCTGCTGGAACACCAGTGTCAATGTCTACAGTCAAGCCAGTTTTACATCACCATGGACTGAAAGGCTGCCGTCCAAGAACGAAGCTCTGGACCAAGTAAAAGCCTTTTTACAATATATTATTTATGGGATATAATATTTTATAATGAGATGAGATGGAGATTTCTAGAGAAATAAAGGGGTTGTTGTGAGTTGTGGTCATCAGTTGTCAGAGGTTGTCTCTCTACACTATACAGCACTGTCCACTCACCGCGGCCATATAGGGGTAGGATTGCTCTGTGTCCAGTCCTCCATTGTCCCTCACATATTCAAATGCTCGGTCTAGCCAGCCACCAGAGCAGCCCAAGTTAGCGATGGAGCAGTCCACCAGCTGCTGCTCACTGAGGGACACTAGATATCCCACCTTCCTGAACATCTGACCCTCTAGCGCCCCCGTCTGAGAGATGAAATGCATGGGAAAGAAGGAGAGAGAAGGAAAGCTGAACTGCTTATTCATGTTGTACTCAGGAGCATCTGTGGATTTGCTTTTCAACGTGTACACATAGCTTCAATGCTTCAAAGCTTTGTGTTCATTAAAGTCGTCCTTAGTGTGAAGAGCAGATGAAGAGCTAACGTTCAGCCGCTCAGCTTTCAGCTGCACTAACATTCCTTACCACACTGAAGGCCCAGCAGGAGCCACAGTACCCCTGGTCCTTTACTGCGGTCACGTATCCCTTGTCCCGCCAATCAACAGTATCAGGTAAAGCAGCGCCCCCTGCCTGTCGGAAGAATGCAGTTGCATTGCGGGTCTTTGTCCTATTGAAGGATCCCAGGCAGCCCTTCAGCATCTGCCTGTACTCCTGGTTGTCCTGTTGAGGGGAGAGACAGTGGGACACTCAAAGTCCTTTTGTTCTAATAGAGCAGCAGGGCTGAGATACTTAACAAACCATTTTGTCTTTTCATGAAAATAGTCATTCAGCATTAGTTTTAAGCATTTCTATTGGTCCATTCATCACAAAATGTGAATTTGTCAGTTGTTTTTTACATTGTGTCAAAAAGGGGAACATTTGATACAAGGTTTTTGCACACAATTGTACATCTTGGGTCAGGTGAGTGGTAGGTCTTCTCACCATGTCTGCAAAGTGGTTCATGCTGAGTCTGTAGCTTTTCAGGCCCTGGTCAGCCAGCATGTTGTGTTCCAGGACCAGCTTACGATTGGTCAACCAGATCATCTTACGCCCAGCCTCTTCTTCCTCAGACTGATAGATCTTACCTAATAAACACACATTCACACAGGACACACAGTGGCAGTCAGTAGGATCTCAGTCATTTCTGATGTAACCACCAGTGATCATCACTAAAAGAACTGACGATGTGTGATCAATAAATCAATGAGGAAATCACCTTAGATGACGGCTGTTTAGCCTCGGCCTTATTAAGCTTAGTATAAAAATGAAGTATGGAGCATCACCAAATCAGAACCCGGGACACTTCCAATGCTTAAAGTTTCTGTGTCCATGAATGGCAGGCCTATAATAATCTAAATTCTTGATGAAATTCACAATAAACAAACTGTGTGTCTTTCATAATACACAGGAAAAGTGAGTTTGTCCATCCAACCTAAAGAATTACTTCATGAAGTAACATTCAGCTGAACTGGGTTAATGCAACTCAAACAAATACTTTACACTTGTAATTAATCAAAATATTAAAATGTTCATTTTAAAATGGAAAACTATTTGTTGCAGTTTGGAAAAATAAGACACAGTTTTTTACCAAACTTCAGCTTCCATTCCTGGAACTCCAGATCCTCCAGAAAGACACTGGCTACACCAACCACAAGAGCGGCCACAGCGAGCAGAACCCTCATTCTGCAGAAAGACCCGTGTGTGTGTTGGAAATGCAG
Source organism: Salminus brasiliensis (assembly GCF_030463535.1). Classification (NCBI taxonomy): domain Eukaryota; kingdom Metazoa; phylum Chordata; class Actinopteri; order Characiformes; family Bryconidae; genus Salminus; species Salminus brasiliensis. Next base: position 41,085,832 of record NC_132887.1, on the reverse strand, counting down.
CTGAACTGATGAGCAGGTTTGCTTCTTCATTTAAATACTGTAAGTCCTGCGGTAGCACCGCCTCTGTCTTACATTCCTTTACATTAAAAACGTAAAACTGAAAAAAACGGATCATGTCACTGCATGTACTTACGTGTGTGTGGGTGGCAGGACACAGATGTATAGATACAGTCATGTGAAAGCATTATGACACCGGGGCCTGAAGAAAGAAGGTTGTAGAGGCAGATCAGTCTGGGAAAGGGTTTAAGAAGATTTTTTTTATTAATATTTGTGTTTCAGTAATATTTCAGTCTGTTATCTTATAATTAGTGTCACAGGCGTGTTCAGAGCTTTTCTGTGTCATTGTTTTCATCACAGGTATCTTGGTCTTCCAGATCCCACATTGACCTCCACAGTTGCCTGAACTGACCATTCTTAATAACAGTTTTAATGAATAAGATTTAAGAATTAGGACTGTGTTTCATGTCAGGCCTTAAACTAAAAGGACTAAAGGTGTCATTTGGCCGGGGGTGCACACATTTACTCACAAACGAGTCTGTCTATTTATTTTTAAAATTCTAGCTTCTTTTTATTTAATGTTTTTATTGAATGTTTTTTTTATCAGAATATTTAGTAAATTACATTTCAAATTTGAAAATCTTCGCAAAGGCATTAAGTTTATGATTACAGTCTTATATATATTTACTGGATACACACTATGCCCAGACCGGCTTCTGAAAGGGAAGATTAGCCTCAGACAGTATTAGACGACTCCTATCTTTCACTGATGAGGCTACAAACTCCTCCCCATGTGCTGTACTGTCACTAGATCAATCTCCTTGCATCTGCCTATCTGTTTGTTTTTTTTCATATATTAATATTTTAATATTGATATGATGTCAACTTCTTTATTGCATCTTTATTTTCTGTTGCTTATAAAACTTGTAAAACTGAGTCTGCAACATGATCCTCTATTATCTTTACTTTGGCGTCCCACTGCTCACCATATTCGATCAAATAATTGACAAATACGATGGCATGCTTGCGTGACTGTCGCATCTTCCTGCAGATAAGAAGGTAAACGGGTAAAGACAGGCACTCAGGAGGCACAGGAGGGGGGAAATATTGTACAACCAGGCATGATTCTGCACGTAAGAGGGAGGACAGGAGGCCGCAAGCAACACAGTATAAAAACAAGTGTCTCTGACACAAGGAGCTTTCAGCAGTTTCACTTTCAGTTTACTGTAACTGTGTCAGGTCGACATGCAGCTGCATGCAGTCAGGCTTGTGCCTCCTGTAAAACAGTATGAGAACACGTCTGAAGTTGGTCCAGACTGAACATAATCCTTTTGAAGGGATGAACAATAACCCTCTCATAAACAATAACAGTAACAACCCTGAGATAAAAGATGTTTGTCCCAATACTTTTGTCCATTTCGTGCAGATTTATGTACTTGTTCTTTATTGTATTTCTGAGATAATTTACTTAATACACTGAAGTGTGTTTTGTTGGTTGTTGTTGGTTAAGTGATGGTCAGACTGCAGCCTCCTGCCTGAGATATTCCAGCTCTCTCCCATCTTTCCCGAAAAAGCACAGTCCATTATTAAAAAAACGCATCTACACCAGAGAAATCTGGAGGTTCATGGACTCGCTGGTCTACCAGCACGACCAGCTTAGTCATGATGGTCATGCTGGTCACCCAGCTTGGACTAGGTTAATAAGGCCAGGTTGGTAGGCCAGCAAGTCCATCAAACTCAAGCAGCTAAAGGCCTTTAGACGAGCAGTCAGAGCATGCTCTACTGAGAGCTACAGAAGGTTCAAACATCACACCGTGCCGTACATCGAGAGCTTCCCGCGTCATCTTCAGGAACTTGTGCACCCTTGATGGAAACACTGCTTAGTGACGTTTAGGAAACGTTTGAATGGAAACATTGCCTGGGTGTCTCTTGTGTTTGTTTGATCTCATGCAGCCTTTGTGTGTTTCAGGAAACGCATGTGCATGTGTGCCTGCTGATTTCCTGGCCTGTTGAAAATCTGCTCACCGTGATCAGTGTGTAAACAGGCAGGGTAAAGCAACAGTGCAGTGAAATAACTACCCCCAAGACAGGTCTGATAACACGGGATGGAAGCTTATACCCTTCTGAGTAGGGTGGTGCAAAGTAGGGGAACCGCACTGCCCTGCCCTGCCCTGCTCTGCCCTGCCCTGCCCTGCCCTGCGTTACATTGCTACATTAGCCTTATAGCTCTGGTGCTGAAACTGAACAGACACCAAAGTACACCAAACATGACTTGGCTGACGGGCTAGATTTTGGGGTAACGAGAGGGGTAGAGGTAGGTGTGTGGGGAGGGCCAGTCGGTCTGCTGTTCTCTAGCCAGTCCTGCCTTTTCTGCAGGGGTGACGTTTGGGTTTACTGTCGGTCAGCGATCAGTGAGGAGTCATGTGTCTATAACCTGAGGGCTCACTGACCACGTTACTGCAGTTCTGGACAGTAAAGCGAGAAGTGATGAGTTAGTCTGAGCAATAAGTCATAACATAAGTCATGAGTCTGTTTATTTTGGGCATGTGTGAATCTGCATGAGGGAAACCTGCTGTGCTGAACTTCAAACAACGGCTGCAGTTATGAGGCTGATTTTCATTCAAATATTATACCAAAATATCACTGTATTATTGAATATTATTATATTTCAAACAGTTCAGAGAAATCAAAGCTATTGCCATGATTGCATGTAACCATACCCAGTGGAGGCATGTGGTCGTGTTCAAAGCAAAACCTCATATCTCCAGCCTTCCATTATATTTTATTATTATATTGTAATTGTATCACATGATTTTTGTCTGTTTTAGTTTATTTAACTTTTATAATTTCTGTTTTAGTTGTTTCTTCTTACTATTTGTAGTTACTGCTTATTGATTTATTTATTTATCAATGTTTTATAAAGTTTTCCTTTTCTATGGTGCACTTAAAGAATTCTACTCTTAGATTTAACCGTTAGAATTTATCTTTTGTTTTTGTCTTGTTTTTCTATTAAAAAAATCTTGTTTTCATTTTACATTTATATTTTAAGCTTTGCCTCGGCTACACTGTAAATGAGGGTCACCCTCAATGTATTCCGAGTTTTAAAAAAGGATGAATCGAACTGAAATTTCTTCATTTGATCAGCTATTGATTATGATGTAAAAACCATTTTAAAAAAAATAACATTTTTTCCAGACAGCAAACAAGTTTAAGAAGAACAACAATGGTCCTGGAACCGAACCCTGTGGGACACCATACTTTACTTTTGTACAAGCAGAAATTCTTTCATTTTCTATTTCTCAGGTGTTAGTGCTCAGGATGAGAAACAGAACATCAGCATTTGGGTTATTCAAGCAATGGAATCAAGCCTATCTGGTAGGGTGTTGTGACCTCTGCTGCTGAATTCTTCACTAAGATCAGCTCTGTTGCTGTCGAGTTTAACTGTTTTCACTTTTTGACACAGTTTGTCAACCCACCCTCAGCCCACCCTCAGCCCATCCTCCATCCTCAATCCACCCTCAATCCACCCTTAATCTACCCTCAGTCCAGCCTCAGCCCATCCTCCATCCTCAATCCACCCTCAATCCACCCTTAATCTACCCTCAGTCCAGCCTCAGCCCATCCTCCATCCTCAATCCACCCTCAATCCACCCTCAATCTACCCTCAGTCCACCCTCAGCCCATCCTCCATCCTCAATCCACCCTCAATCCACCCTCAATCTACCCTCAGTCCACCCTCAGCCCACCCTGAGCCCAGCCCAGAGTACCGGAGGCTTCAGCTTTGCTCTAGAGGGCTGGACCCACTTTGATGAATGGAGGAAGAACTTGGAGAGGCCTGCTGAACAGCTGGGTGAGACTACCAGCTTATGGAACAGTACACTGGAAGGAACAAGAGCTGCAGACATGGCCATTCTCTCAAACGTCAGCTGTTCCTGTCTTGTTTATCTGCCAGTAAAGACAGAAATGTCTATTATTGGGGTTATTGTTTCGGTTTCTTGGAAAAGGTCTAACCACGTATATCCGGCTGAGGTTGCATGGTTTCATTCACGCACTTCACCTGAACACTATTTTTCCTACAATGTTGTAATTAGCTGTCTTCACAGCGCCACCTACTGTCTTCATGTTTTTAAACCATGAATAAGAAATACAGTAAAGTTCATAAGGATCCAGTTACTAAGCCAGTCTGCTGAGTGAGCTGAGCTGAGGGGAACTGGGGGTGACGCTTCCAGTCAGTGGCTCAGTTACTCGATTACTGGACAGTAAAACAAGAAGTGTTGAGTCACCGCAGCTACAGAGACTCAACACTAACACTGTAAACATCACGAGTGGTATTGCTATCTTTCTAAGTGTGAGTGTGTGTGTGTGTGTGTGTGTGTGTCACTCATACATGTATATCAGCATCATGTATGTGAGCATCAGATGTGTTTCAGATTTGGGAATTGAGCGAAATGTAGACACTAATGGTAAAGCAGAGAGTAGCAGGTTATGTAGAACACTGACAGATGTGTGTGAGTGTGTGTCTGAGAGAGAGACAAATACAGTGTATGTAAAAGGGCAAAATGTTCAAAATGTGCATGCTCTTAGAGAGAGAGAGAGAGAAAAGAGAGAGCGTGAGAGACCACCACAGCTTCTCACAGGAAAACCACCCTTTCACACTACGTCTGGGTGCTATTTGGCCCGTCTCAATTGTGGGGTCGCAAACTTTGAAGGTCACTCTTGCCTGCTACGCTTGTAAGCTCTGTCCTATAACATTCAGACCATACTTCTAATATCATTAATATCCAGTATGAAGTTCTAATATCATTAATATCCAGTATGAAACTCTAATAACATTAATATCCAGTATGAAGTTCTAATATCATTAATATCCAGTATGAAACTCTAATAACATTAATATCCAGTATGAAGCTTTAATATCATTAATATCCAGTATGAAGCTCTAATAACATTCATATCCAGTATGAAACTCTAATAACATTCATATCCAGTATGAAGCTCTAATATCATTAATATCCAGTATGAAGCTCTAATAACATTAATATCCAGTATGAAGCTCTAATAACATTAACATCCAGTATGAAGCTCTAATAACATTAATATCCAGTATGAAGCTCTAATAGCATTCATATCCAGTATGAAGCTCTAATATCATTAATATCCAGTATGAAGCTCTAATATCATTAATATCCAGTATGAAGTTCTAATAACATTAATATCCAGTATGAAGCTCTAATATCATTAATATCCAGTATGAAGCTCTAATAACATTAATATCCAGTATGAAGCTCTAATAACATTCTTATCCAGTATGAAACTCTAATAACATTAATTTCCAGTATGAAGCTCTAATAACATTAATATCCAGTATGAAGCTCTAATATCATTAATATCCAGTATGAAGCTCTAATAACATTAATTTCCAGTATGAAGCTCTAATAACATTAATATCCAGTATGAAGCTCTAATATCATTAATATCCAGTATGAAGCTCTAATAACATTAATTTCCAGTATGAAGCTCTAATAACATTAATATCCAGTATGAAGTTCTAATATCATTAATATCCAGTATGAAGCTCTAATAACATTAATATCCAGTATGAAGCTCTAATAACATTCTTATCCAGTATGAAACTTTAATAACATTAATTTCCAGTATGAAGCTCTAATAACATTAATATCCAGTATGAAGCTCTGATATCATTAATATCCAGTATGAAGTTCTAATAACATTAATATCCAGTATGAAGCTCTAATAACATTAATATCCAGTATGAAGCTCTAATAACATTCATATCCAGTATGAAGTTCTAATAACATTAATTTCCAGTATGAAGCTCTAATATCATTAATATCCAGTATGAAGCTCTAATAACATTAATATCCAGTATGAAGCTCTAATTACAGTAATATCCAGAATTAAATTGTATTATTATTATTATTATTATTATTACAGCAGTAGTATTTTTCTTTAAATTCAATTTAACAACACAAACATTGATCTGCTTGGTCTTCCTCTAACTGAGCTGTTTTTCTAAGGTGTTACAGGTTCCAGTAACAGGACCAATCATTACATGATTACTCATAGAAGCAATAGGGGGTACTACCACTAGAGGGCAGTACCTTCTCATAAACTCAGCACAGGGGTGCGTGAACATGCATCAAGTAAAGATTCTCAAGAAGCGATCCAGAATCAGTGCTGCTCTCTCATATCATCAAGACACTGGGAGCTGCGTCCAGGTCAAGGACAAAGACGACCATATTGACCATTAGAGTTGGACACAGATGGAATTAAGGACCTTGGACAGGGTTAAAGGCCTGGCTCAGTGGCCCAACAGTGGCAGCTTGGTGAGTCCAGATATCGAACCCACAACCCTGTCATCATTAATCACGTGCTCTGACCCATGAGCCACCACTGCTCCTGGTGTTTAATACATCAGTGAATGAAACCATGTAGCCACAGGAGGCCACACACCACTGCCATTACCAGAGCTGAGGGGTTATTATGGGCTGTTGTTTGGTCTCTCAGTATCAGGAGCATGTGCTTCACAGCCATGATGATCTAACAGAACCTTGGTTCTCATCATAGCTGCAGTAGAACACCAATGATGGGTTTATTTGGTATAAGAACTGTACACTCTACGCTTTATGTACCTGTTCCTTAACTGTTCTCCAGCAGTTCCTCAACTGTACCTACACTGTTCCACAACTGTTCTTCAGCTGTTCCTTGAACTGTTCCTCAAGTGTTCATCCACTGTTCCTCAACTGGTCTTCAGCTGTTCCTCAACTGTTCCTCAACTGTTCCTCAGCTGTTCCTCAACTGTTCTCTAGATATTCTCCAGTGAGCAGAACAATTACATGCAAACTATTGCAAACATTTGGGAGACTGGGGTTCGATTCCCGGGCTGGGTGACTATGCTGCGCTACACCAATAAGAGTCCCTGGGCAAGACTCCTAACACTACACTGACCCTCCTCTGTAATATGAGTAACCCTGTAAGTCGCTCTGGATAAGAGCGTCTGCTAAATGCCATAAATGTAAATGTAACTATAGAAAAACTGATCAGAAAAAAGTCAGGAAGTGCTTTTCAGAACCTCAAGCAGGTTTATTCATCTCTCCAGTGTGAAGCAGAAACACATAACGTTACTGTAGAGATGAGGTAGAGCTGCAGCTCAGACTGGATTCTTCTCCTCCAGTGGTTCCTCAAAATCCCTCCCTCTGTAAAAACATAAAACTTCCAACATTAGTTACCATCATCGGAGCTGAACAGCCAAGACGCTGGAGTCTGCAGTTTGCTTCTTGAGTCTGTAGTTTAGTCCTGAGTCCTGCAGTGTCCGAAACAACTAGTCTACTAGGCAACCTGCCTCTGTCAAGCATCAGAACATAGACGGACCACACTGCTTACAGGATTCCCAAGAACCATGCTGCAGATCGAGTACCGACACGTGTAAGAAGTAGAGAACACCTTAGACCTGTTGTAGTATCACTGCGCCAGCCCTTTTCCTTACGACTGGTTTTAGGATCAGACTAACTGTGAGTGTCTGATAAAGGCAGCTGGAAAAGTCACAGATGTGGATTGGTTGGGTGCTGCTATGAAAGAATACCTTTACACTAGAGGGAAGCTGGCTCTTGTGGCAATGCCGCACTGGTTCTTCTTGTTCCTGGACATCCGTATGTAGCCTCTCTCGCCCCAGTTAAGACCCCAGCTGCAAAAAAAACAAACCATTCAATCAATGTTGTTTTGATACAAGTCTTATTACCCTCCTGAGTCCCGACTCTTTTTTCATTTGTGTTGATTAAATATTCCTCTACCTGTTCTTGACCATCCAGTAGTCTTCTCCACGCTTGTCGGTGCCATACCCAACAATCAGGACTGCATGATCCAGGTCATCTGCTCTGCTGCCGCAGTACGGATCATCATACACACCTGCAGTCAGTCAGTGCAGCAATCAGACAACCGGCCTTTCCAGTAAAACCACTAAGACCTCCTGAAAGCAGTCTACTGGAGGTCCTGCATTTGGACATCTGGTTGGGTCTTGCCCTCCAGTCGTAATAAAGGTGATCTACAAGGGTCTCCTGCATCTTTACACCACAGATACAACTTCCAACTGTCTCCACAAGTAGCCCAGCTATTGACCTTGTGCTTCTGCTGATCGGCTCCAGATGGCCCGAGTTCTTCTCTGGGTTTTTGGGTCTTCATCTAACCTGATCCTGGAAGCCCACTGATCTTGATACCTTGCTGTAAAGGCATACTTTAGAACCCTTCTGCCACAGGATCTGTGATGCAGAGATAAACCTGGCTGCATTGCAGAAAGCTTGAAACCCCAGTGTCATATTCCTGCAGTGAGATATTAGCCTCAGTAGAGTAATGAAAGGAACAGGACTGGTTTCTGGTTGATTGCTGGTCTTCAGTGTTGAACTTGATTGCTCAGCCCTGTCTGCTCCAGGTTCTTATCTCTGAACCTACACTTATACACCACACAAAACCCCAGTAAAGACTGGCTAAGAGGGTTACCTGAGGAATAGAGCTGGAAGGTGTGACGGGAGGTGTCTATGGCTGCAGATATTGGTCCAATCACAGCAACGGCTTCCTGCAGAATGTTCTCGTCTCCACTGGGCAACTCTTCGAAACCACTGCAGGTAGCACTACCGTTCAGTGGATTATACCTGCACATCCCATCCTTGAGATGATCAAGGAGCAGGAAAGAATGGGATCAGGATAGGTCACAGAAATGGGCACTAGTCCTACTCCTGGAGATCTACTTTCCTGCAGAGTTTAGTGCTAACCTTCATCTCCAACCAATAATAATGTGTAGCAGAGTATAGTTGGTACTAGACTTCACAGGACAATAGATCTCCAGTACCAGAAAACCACTATGCTTATTTGATAGAACTCAATAACCATACATCCATATCTCCATTCATCAGCAGGCACTAGGCTTACATTGGCCTCATAAGGATAGGTGGCTTCTGACTGCAGGCTTTCACTGTGACTGACATACTCGAAGGCATACTCCATTGAACCCCCTGCACAGCCATGGTTCCCATAAAACCAGGAGCAGTCAAGCAGCTGTTGCTTGCTCAGGGATACCAGTTTCCTGGTCTTCCTGAACATCTGACCCTCCAGTGCCCCTGCCTTGGAGAAAGAGAGAGAAAAAGAAATTGATGGACAATAGAAGGAAAGTACTTGCATCGCTTTATTCAAAGGCTTCAAAAATCTGTAGTGCCTTCTTAAGTGAACATCATTAACACCATTAATGCCCAAACTGCACCAGAAACTCCTCCCTTGAAGCTCCACCCTGCTGGTGCACAGTCCAAGACCTTAGACCAGGTGTTGTGGCAGTATTTGTATAAATCTTTACTGTGTATATCTTTGCCTACACGCTTACATGATGGACCTTGACTGCAACTCACCGCACTGAAGGCCCAGCAGGAACCGCAGTCCTTTTGGTGTTTAACCCTGGTCACATAGCCTGCTGCTTTCCAATCCACGGCACTTGGCAGAGTATCACCCCCTTGCTGCTGGAGGAATAGGGGTGCACTGTGGGCCTTGGTCCTCTTGAAGGATCTCAGGCAGCTCTTGAACCTGGCCTGGTACTCCTGGTTGTCCTGTTGGAGATTTAGAGTTTATTCAGTCTCATCAGCTCATTGAATTCTTATAGCACAGATCAACTGGCCAAAATCCTATTAGGGGGCTACCACTATGGCCCGGTGGTCACAAGTTCAAAACCTGAGTAATGCCACTTTTCTATTAGCAACCGACAGCACTGAGAGCACAACTGGCCATGCTCACTCCTGGTGGCTAGATGGCGCTCTTTCCCCTCATCAACCTTAAAAGTGATGCTGGCTGGCATCTGTTAGATGGTGTGGTGGGGGATGCTTTCTTCCGAGTGTGTCGGCTGCTCGGTCAAACTGGTGAGATTGAAAAGAGGCGGTGTCTGGCTTCATGTGTATCGGAGGGTATAAATACTCTAAGTGTGTGTGTGTGTGTGTGTGTGTGTGTGTTCTCACCATGTCTGCAAAGTGGTTCATGCCGAGTCTGTAGCTTTTCAGGCCCTGGTCAGCCAGCTTGTTGTGTTCCAGGACCAGCTTACGATTGGTCAGCCAGGTCATCTTACGCTGAGCCTCTTCTTCCTCAGATGCGTACCTCTTACCTGAAACACACACACACACACACACTCGTTCACTTTCTTTATTAATTATAAAAGAGATCTGCACAAAAGTTCTGGCCCCCTCTGGAACTGTTAATCAGGATCACTTCAGTCTGCATGGTTCCGTCCAAAGATGCTTCCTGCTGTTTCTACACCTTTCAGCTTGAACCTTCTCTCAACTGCAGGAGCTTAATAATGACTCCTTACCAAATTCCAGCTTCCATCCGTGGAACTCCAGCTCCTCCAAAGAGACACTGGCTGCACCAGCCACAGCCACAAGAGCGGCGACAGCGAGCAGAACCCTCATTCTTTGAAGTGTGTGGAGGGGAAAGGAAAATAAGCTGCATTAATTTAGATAAGATTCTAAAGGGTACTGAAATAAGGGTTCTTTAAGCCATAGGTTCTGCTATATAGTATAGAACCATAAGAACATTAAGAAGAGGTTCTTATTGCATATGAAGAACCACTAAAGCATACACATGGTTCTTTGCATTGCCTCAGTTCTACATGGACCATTGCTTTTACAATCTGAACCTAAAGGAAGTGTAGTTTTAGGGTTTTTTTCTGACAACAAAACAACAGAAGGTTCTACACAGCACAGTGGGTTCTTCGACTAGAAATGATGGCACTATACAATACAGACTGATTTTATGTCTACAAGAGGTTCTCCTTGTAACCTTAGTACCTGAAGGTATGATTGTCTGAGCAGGTCTGAGTTCCTCTGGAGGGTACACTTTTTCCTTTACTTGTTCTAATTTTAGCATCAATATGTTCTAGTCCCCGGTTCTGTGGGTGGTTTAGAACCTACCTGTGTACGTCCTCCTGCAGTCTTGAAGATATCAGAGTGAATAATAGAGTGTGTGTGTGTGTGTGTGTGTGTGTGTGTGTGTGTGTGTATGTGTCTAAGCCGGTTAAGAATGTCCAGCCTGGTTTTATCTGTCTGCAGCATCTCTGGCCTTAAAGAGGCGTAGAGGCCTTCACACACTGCCCACCACAAACACCCTGCTGTGCAACCGGGTGTGTGTTCATGAAGGAAACCGCGTTCTCAGCTTCTCAGAATCTTTAATACAGCCTGCAGGTCTGGACCATGTGAAAGACGTTCTCCAATCGCCTTTGGAGGCAGAGAACCATGTGGTTCTCTGAGTTGTCATGGTTCTCGGCCTCTGCTTTACTAAAGAACGCTATAGAAAGCCTTGTCCCCCTTTTTTCAGTGAGCACTTTTAGGTGATGTATCATAATGCAGGATTTCTGGCTTAAATAAAGTTTTTTGAAGGTTCTCTGATTCATAACACCATCTTCACCATGTTCTGTAAAAAAAAACCCATCAACAGTACACTTTACACATTACTCCAAAATGAGTGATGGCCAAGTGTCTTTGTACAGAATATGTGTGAATGTAAACCTTTTAGAGGTTGATGTAAAGGTTCTTCACCGTCACACAACTGTTTTTCAGACATGCTTCTTTATGGGTTTTGTAATCAGGACCTGAGATAATGTCATAAGACAACCGACATAAGCTTCACTATCTGACAATCAGCAACTCTGAAGAAACGCATGAAATCCCTGGTGACAAGTTCTAGAGAAGGTCAGTCAGTGTTGTCCGGTTAACCTTTTTACCCGCAGGTTTATTCTCCTGTTATAAATCCTGCTGTTAATGCAGTGAATACTGTGAATTATTTGATAATAGTTTAGCATAGTTTGTGGAGTCCCACAGGGTTCTAGTTTAGGGTCTATGAAACTGATAATTACTAGAGTAATGCAGTTATGAGGTGAAGAACTGAAGGGTAGGTCTGTGTGCAGGGTGTAGGTAGTTAACCTGACATGTCTACCCTATCACAGGGTGTTTTATTCATTTCTGAAATTCAGACATTCAGAAATTGGTCCATATGATGAGTAAAGAGACACACACTACCCAGGACCAACTGCACCGTTAGTCAATAGATTGCTTTTTTTTTTTTAGACCTGCTGTGGGGGCATATTGCAGTAATTTTGCGCTGCACTAGTGCTCATATGTAGTGGTAAATCACATTCTTCTGTTCAGGACGAGGCTCTTGGTTTTATGCATGTTAAGAACTGGATTACTGGACTTGCACTGATGTTCTTCACCAGAACAATCACCTCCTCAAATGACTGTTACACTGTGTGTGTTTTATGTTGAAAATAACTGAAGCGTTTTACAGTCACAGCCAGCTCAGTGTGTTGAGGTGAGGTTGATGTTTGGGTTTGTTTTCAGTCACAGACCTTCAGTGTGGGGCCTTCATGTGACCATAAGCTGAGGATTCAGTGGTGGAGAATACCGTGAGACATTACCTCTAAACTGGACAATAAAACAAGGGCTGAGTCAGTAGAGATCAACTGAGCTCCCGAGTAAGTCGGGGGTGTTTGTGGCTGGGTGAATGGGTGTGAGAACATCACTATATTTAAATTTGAGAGAGAGAGAAAGAGAGAGAGAGAGAAAGAGAGAGAGAGAGAAAGAGAGAGAGAGAGAGGGAGAGAAAGAGAGAGAGAGAGAGAGAGAGAGAGAGAGAGCACATCTGACAGGAAAACCACTCTTTATCAGCCCATGTCGAGCACACACCCACAGAGTGAGCTTGAGTTTCTTCCGTTAGCTATTGTATATTGTATAATGTGAACTGGTGCGTATATACTGTTTAATGATTTGATCAGTAAGAAACGTAACTTTCTTGTTGTTAGATTAGATTAGAGTCAGCTTCAGTATCGTTGAGCCGGTGCAAAGTATCACATTTATATTAAGTTAAAAATAGTTTAAATTAAGGTTCCATGATAAACGCTAATCTACAGTACGTCTCAGGTTCTGCACAGGCTCTACACAGGGCAAGAAACTTTTGAAGCCCTGCAGTGATATCTTCTTGTCTACATTTGGCTTGATGTAGAAACGGGGCTGTCAAACATTCTGCAGACATTTTTTTCATTAATATCCATAGAAATAAATATTGTGCATTATGAATATTGTGCACTCCTCTAGCTTGACCCTACTAACCACCTGGGACACCACAGCAACCACTTTGCAAAAAGTAAATATAATCAGTATTATAACACTATTATAAAAACTATTATATAATTGTAACACACTGTTCATAATTCTTTTAATTATGCTTTGATTTTTGCTGTAATGCACATGCTGTGATCCTAGTTGATCCAAACCACATTCTGTTGAGCTGTATCTTTGAGAATTTGTGTGCTTAAGCATATGTGTACAGGTGTGCATATAAAATAAATTATTCAGAAAATCTTTTTGGAATGCAGAGTTTATTTTTTGTATTTTTTCTAGCAGAATTAGACAAAATAAACAAACAAAAAAAGAAATACATGATAAAAAAGATCAACAGAAACTGCAGATGGCTTGGTTACAGAACTCAGAACTCATGCAGAGTCATGCAGCTGCTGCTCACACTATCACAGAGTATCCTCTCAAGAAATTCATTCAGGTTCTGCGGTTCTCCAGTCTGTAGAGAAACATCATGGTTCTGTGCATTGGAACGACATTTTATTGTTAAAGATACAAAGCATTCAAAGACCCAATTCAGTTATACTTGCTGCCTGGAATACCATAGGAGCCACCTAGCAGCACCTTACCAACCACCCCAGTTACCAACTCCCTGGCAACATTCTAGCCCAACCATTTTGGATACCCTTGCAACCACCTAGCATCTAACTGAGAAACCATAGCAATTACATAGTAACACCCTAGCGATCTGCAACATCAAAGAGGACCTAGCAACCACCCAGGGCATCACAGTAACTAGACTGGAGCACCCTAGCAACTGCCTGAAATATAACAGCAACTACATCATAACACCTTAGCAACCACTAGGAACTTCATAACATCTGCATCGTAACACCATAGCAACCACCTGGCAATTACTTAGCAGCTTTTACTAGAAATGCTGCCTTTTAGGGAAACACTGCAGATGTTAATGCAACGTGAAAGACTGTGTCTGCTGGTTTATACAAGCAAACCAGTGTAGACTGTTGATTTAATTAAATTTTATTTACTGTATAAATGAATAATCATTATTTCATCATTTTTCCTCCACAGTCTCACTGTTTTAGCTTTTATTGGAGCGAGTTGTTGCGGGTGAGCATGAACTGGAAGCGTTTCAGATGATTGATCTTATTTCACTGAATATTTGTTTGGTCACAAGACACACTCCACCTCTACACAAGGGATCTAGCACCAGCTTTAGACCAACTGCTCTCTTCAGGCATTTGGACCAGCAGAAAAATTGACCATTCAGGGGACTAGGTTTACTGAAATGAAGTTTACCTTTAAACCTGAGGGTAGACGGCATGTCTGGCAACTCCACACATGTTATTCTTGTTCTTGGAGATCTTGATGTAGCCCATATCACCCCAGTGAACACCCCAGCTGCAGAACACAGTTATGAAATATTCAGTGAGTCCTTTGAATTAGTCACTATCTGCGTGTATTATTCTGCATCTACCATCAACTATTGTGTATCCCTAATTCATTTTCCACTATGAATTATTTAGCATCTACTCTGGATCATTAGTATCCACTAATTATTATTTAGTCATCATTATAAACCATTCAGTGTCACGTGAATAATTCAGTATCCTCTATATATTATGCAGTATCTACTAATAATTATTTAGTATCCATTATAAATTATAAATATATATATAAATTATTCAGTATTCTCAATGAATTATTTAGGATCTACTCAGTATCTGCTCAGTATCTGCTCAGTATCTACCATAACTTATTCAGTATTCTCAATACATTATTCATTTTCACTATAAATAATTTAGTATCCACTATGAATTTTTCAGTATCCACCATCATGTACTTAGTATCCACCATGTTCTTGGCCCAATCAGGATGTGTGTTTATGCTTTACCTGTTCTTGATCAGCCAGTAGGCCTGCTCTTTCTCATCAGTGCCGTAACCAACGACCAGCACAGCGTGATTCAGATCAGACTTGCTGCAGAACGGATCATCATACACACCTGCAATCAGCCAGTGTTCATTACTGTCAGTGAGGAGATCCACACACACACACACACACACCAGCTAATCATTTAGTCATTTAGGGAATCAGTAACTCAGACATGCTAAACAGATATTGGGGATTTTGCAAGGAGGTGCTATTCACCACTGAAGTCATGCGTCAGTCTGTGGTCGGTGTTCTGCCCCTATTTGGACTCCAGGTCTAAGATAGAAGAGGCCGAACTGAGTGGGATTTTAAAAAAGGGCCTCTTTCACGTAAATACATCCGATCAGAAGCCTGTACGCTCTGCCCTGTGTACACATTTCTGTACATCACTGGATGCACTGAATGACGGGGTCAGTAACAGGTCGTGATGCTGAGACTGCTACTTGTAAGCTAATGCTGCTGAAGTACGGAGGCAGTACTATAGCCGTCGTATCGCTCTGTGGTGTGTCATCCTTCTTTAGGGATAAGGTATAATGAACCACCAATGTATGAAAAGAGGTGGAAGCTCCTGGCAGTGTGGCCTGAGTGCAGGGTAGCTTGTAGGGCTTGTCAAAGCTAGATGATCTAAGATGGTCATTGGTTGAAAAGCTGGTCATCCAGTAGAAAACATACCCTATACTGGTAAGCAAGCCGGTTGAGCTGGTTGAGCAGTTCAGCTCTGAACCGACACAGCATTTGATTCCATTTGAGTTTAAGGGTTTAGTTGGTCTGTGTGACCATCTTGACCGAAGCGGTTGACCAGTTTAAACTTGCACTACACTGAGGACGCGTGCTGCTGGTTTGTGTTATGTGGAATTTGGACTGGTAATTCAGTGGATCCAGTGATGATCTACAGAGGAATGAACTCATCAGCTTCAGCTTCATTTTTCCTTCAACAGAAAATCCTTCCAAATGTGGGCGTAACCACATGACATCTTTGTGGGTCTAAGCCAAATTTCTGAAGTGTTGAAGGGTTTGTCATGGTTACCTGACTTATAGAGCTGGAAGGTGGATCGTTTGGTGTCTATTGCTACAGAAACTGGTCCATTTAAGGCCACGGCATCTTCCAAAGAGATTTCATCATTACTGGACACAGCCATGAAGCCCCTGCAGGTAGCGCTGACTTTGTGTGGGTTAAAGAGACACGTCCCTGCCTGAGGAGAGATGTGAGTGATTAGGATACGCTGTAGTATCACTGCCATTCACACGGCAAACACAAGCTGATTCTCATGTACCTGATGTACTTCACCTATTTGTGTAAAAGAAAATAAAGGATGTTCAATCGAACCAGAGACTGCAGTGCGTGTGTGTTCCAGGAAACCTCACCAGCTGTTTTCTTATTGCCCGAATTGAGGAGTGAGGAGACTTTGCTGACTGATTTGATGTAAATCCTGCATAAGCAGTTGCTTACACTACAGTCACCTCGTTCTCATAAGGATAGGA
Source organism: Salminus brasiliensis (assembly GCF_030463535.1). Taxonomy (NCBI): domain Eukaryota; kingdom Metazoa; phylum Chordata; class Actinopteri; order Characiformes; family Bryconidae; genus Salminus; species Salminus brasiliensis. The sequence continues at coordinate 41,069,284 of NC_132887.1, read as the reverse complement.
GTCTTCTGACTGCAGGCCTTTGTTGTCTTTGACATAGTCGAAGGCCTTCTCCATCAATCCGCCTCTACAGCCATTGTTCCCATAACGCCCGGAGCAGTCCACCAGCTGTTGCTCGCTCAGGGACACCAGCTTCCCCGTCTTCTTGAACATCTGAGCTTCTAGCGCCCCCGTCTGAGAGGAGGGTGGAGGAGAAATAGAGGGAAGGAGAGAATCATGAATGATAGGGTTTCTACTATAGTTTCTCCCTCAATCAGGTTTGTCCTCTTTCCAGAGTTCTGGCTGCCAGAAGGCTCTCCAGAGTCACCCAGGCATTCGCAACCTCTAGAGCCGTGGGTCTATGATCTATGAGGATAATATGTATCATATTAGCATATAGCAAAGAAAGGTCATAGAAACCCAAACACAGAGTGATGAACAAACTCATGAATCTTCATCAGAGCTGCTCTTGTCCAGATACTTTTGAGCTTTAAGCTGTATTTGGGTCTGTTTCATCATGATGCTTCTTTAATGAACTTGGCATTAAACTTTAGGAGTTGTTAGCCCCCCCTGCTGGGCTGGCATGCTCTCTGTAGTGTTTTAGGGCTGTTTAGATTTCCAGAAACCTGGAGATATGATACGTGTCAACATACAGCGGTTATGATTTGATATACTGTGATATATTGTGATACTGTAAACAACTACTGTTTACAATGATATGTTGTCTTTGTCTTTTTTAAGAAAATTTTACAATTTGTTTTGTTTACAAACTGTCATAGTGTAAAAATGTTATATAAAAATAAACTTTAATCTAATAAAAACACTAGGATATGAAGACTGGGTACAACACTGCCCTCCAGTGGTTGGGGTTTAAACACAACACTGAATGAACCACTTTACATCTGAACTGTTCATTAATAATCAGTGATGTATTTTTGAGAATATTGTAATACTGTATTTTCTTACAGCCCTAAAGAGATTAAACAGTAAACAGTAAACAGCATTTATCGTCCCTTCCTTTCTACCTCTTAGCTTAGCTTGATCTGCTGAAACTCACCGCACTGAAGGCCCAGCAGGATCCACAGGTAATTTGGTTTTTGACTGGAGTCACATAGCCCTTTTCCCTCCAGTCCACACTGCTTGGTGGATAGGCGCCCCCTGGCTGTCGACGAAAAGCAGCTGCACCACGGGTCTTGGTCTCGTTGAAGGATCTCAGGCAGCTGCTGAACATGGCCTGGTACTCCTGGTTGTCCTGTTAGAGTTGGAGATGCAGGAGGACGTAAACACTGTGTTTTTTTATTGGTTTCTTCTCGCTGTCGGAACATTTGTGCAGTGAGCGCTGAACACTTCTCACCATGTCTGCAAAGTGGTTCATGCCGAGTCTGTAGCTTTTCAGGCCCTGGTCAGCCAGCTTGTTGTGTTCCAGGACCAGCTTACGATTGGTCAGCCAGATCATCTTACGCCCAGCCTCTTCTTCCTCAGACCCATAACTCTTACCTGAGACACACACACACACACACACACACACACACGGTTTCATACGTTTTCAACCTGGTAAATTTAGTAAATAAATAGTAAATGTAGTAAATAGTAAATGGGTTGTTGGGTGGAGATGGAGATTTTTGTGGGGTGGAGATAGGGAGTTGTTGGATGGAGATGGAGATTGAGATTCAGATGGAGATTTGTTGGGTGGAGATGAGTATTGTTGGATGGAGATGGAGATTGAGATGGAGATTTGTTGGATGGAGATGGAGATTGAGATGGGGATTCGTTGGGTGAAGATGGGGATTTGTTGGCGGGAGATAGAGATTGAGATGGGGATTTGTTGGATGGAGATGTAGATGGAGATTGAGATGGGGATTTGTTGGGTGGAGATGGGGATTTGTTGGAGGGAGATGGAGATGGAAATTGCGATGGGGATTTGTTGGATGGAGATGGAGATGGAGATGGGGATTTGTTGGATGGAGATGGAGATTGAAATGGAGAATTGTTGGGTGGAGATGGGGATTTGTTGGATGGAGAAGGAGATTGAGATTGAAATGGAGAATTGTCGGGTGGAGATGGAGATTTGTTGGATGGAGAAGGAGATTGAGATGGGGATTTGTTGGATGGAGATGGAGATTGAAATGGAGAATTGTTGGGTGGAGATGGGGATTTGTTGGAGGGAGATGGAGATGGAGATTGAGATGGGGATTTGTTGGAAGGAGATGGAAATGGAGATTTGTTGGGTGGAGATGGAGATGGAGATTGAAATGGAGAATTGTTGGGTGCAGATGGAGATTTGTTGGATGGAGAAGGAGATTGAGATGGGGATTTGTTGGATGGAGATGGAGATTGAAATGGAGAATTGTTGGGTGGAGATGGGGATTTGTTGGAGGAAGATGGAGATGGAGATTGAGATGGGGATTTGTTTGAAGGAGATGGAAATGGAGATTTGTTGGAGGGAGATGGAGATGGAGATTGAGATGGGGATTTGTTGGATGGAGATGGAGATGGAGATTTGTTGGGTGGAGATGGGGACTTTCCCTGTAGAACTAGTTATAATATAGGTTTCTCACCATGCTCCAGTTTCCAGGCGTGGAACTCTAGCTCCTCCAGAGAGACACTGGCTGCACCGGCCACGACCACAAGAGCGGCGACAGCGAGCAGAACCTTCATTCTGTAAAGAGTACGAGTGTGTGGGATTCAAAGAGCTGACCGTAAAAAACAGAATTACATTCATTCAGTTTAAATCCAGTTCATTTACAGTAAATTAACTGCTTTCATTTATTCATTTTAATCTAAACCAATGAATGCCTATGTCCAACAAACCTATCTAATTAATAAATCATAAATCTTACTGGTCCAATCATCAGTGCTATGATCACATTTATAATCAATAATCCATTAAAAATAACCTTTATTTGTTTGGTTGCTCGTCTATGCAAATCGACTCAGTATCAGTGTTTACATATTATGTCAAATTTTGTTTGGAGATGATTCAGCACTTACCTGTATTTGCTTTGTAGGACCCTGACACTTGCTGGGTGTGTAGGATGAAGCCTCTGCAAGTTTCTGACTGTCTGCCTACTTTTTATTCAGGCCTTATCTGAACTCATCTAGCTTCATCAGATTTAATCTATTTATTATTCTCAGTACTTCAGTTGCTAGGAAACCGGCTCTGCTCCCCACAACCTGCTCATCATACCCTGCTCACCATACCCTGCTCACCATACCCTGCTCATCATACTCTGCTCACCATACCCTGCTCACCATACCCTGCTCATCATACCCTGCTCATCATACCCTGCTCACCATACCCTGCTCCCCACAACCTGCTCATCATACCCTGCTCATCATACCCTGCTCATCATACCCTGCTCATCATACCCTGCTCCCCACAACCTGCTCATCATACCTTGCTCACCATACCCTGCTCCCCACAACCTGCTCACCATACCCTGCTCATCATACCCTGCTCATCATACCCTGCTCCCCACAACCTGCTCATCATACCCTGCTCATCATACCCTGCTCCCCACAACCTGCTCACCATACCCTGCTCATCATACCCTGCTCACCATACCCTGCTCATCATACCCTGCTCACCATACCCTGCTCCCCACAACCTGCTCACCATACCCTGCTCATCATACCCTGTTCACCATACCCTGCTCATCATACCCTGCTCATCATACCCTGCTCATCATATTATATTAGAAAAAAATGATCTGGTAAATTTAGTAAATAAATAGTAAACATGTAAGATTATATATATGTAAGAGAATAAACTGATGAAGATTTGCTGGATGGAGATTTGTTGGGTGGAGATGGAGATGGAGATTTGTTGGATGAAGATTTGTTGGGTGGAGATGGAGATAGAGATTTGTTGGATGGAGATGGAGATTTGTTGGGTGTAGATGGAGATAGAGATTTATTGGATGGAGATGGGGATTTGTTGGGTGGAGATGGAGATTTGTTGGTTGGAGATGGAGATAGAGATTTATTGGATGGAGATGGGGATTTGTTGGGTGGAGATAGAGATGGAGATTTGTTGGATGGAGATTTGTTGGGTGGAGATAGAGATAGAGATTTTTTGGATAGAGATGGAGATTTGTTGGGTGTAGATGGAGATAGACATTTATTGGATGGAGATGTGGATTTGTTGGGTGGAGATGGAGATTTGTTGGTTGGAGATGGGGATTTGTTGGTTGGAGATGGAGATTTATTGGGAGGAGATGGGGATTTATTGGGAGGAGATGGAGGTGGAGATTTTTTGGGTAGAGATGGAGATTTGTTGGGTGTAGATGGAGATGGAGATTTATTGGATGGAGATGGAGATTTATAAAATAAAAAATGCACAACTTTAAGAGCTATAATAGAAAATAGATCATTTAACCTGCTGAGACCCGGACTTTTGCTTGGTGCATTTTTCCTACTTGAGATCAGTTTGACCTAACAACTATAAAAAACTAAACCTAGTCTTTGTACAGGTAGTCATTTTTGCAAAAAAAACAATGTCCTCCTGTGAGGCCAAAGGGTCAAAGTTTCAAAATATTAAGAACTTTTTCCGTTGTCTTTTGGTCAACACTGGAAAGCACAATAGATTAGGACTTTTAGACAGTCCTCAGTCTGATTAAGCTGAGAAGCCTTATCTGGTTGGCTTGATATACATGTGATCTGCAAAGCAGTGGAAACTGTGTGTAACGGCACCTAAAAAACAGAGGTCCTAGAACAGAACCTTGTGGGACGCCATATTTTACTTTTGTATTTACGGATGCTTCACTGTTCACTTTTGCAGAGTGATAGTGATCTGTCATGTATGATCTGAACCAGAACAGAGCTAATCATTCAGACAAGTTTTCTGTTTCAGGATTTTATGATGAATGGACCAATAGAAATGCTCTAAAATTACTTCCTTGGGCTGATCTTGCTAGGACGGTCTGATCTGGTCATGTTGGTCTGCTGTTCCACTTGTAGATCATTTAATGAACAGTGGAACTTGATTTCTTACGGTTCTGTTTAACTCTTTAACCCACTTCCCAGACTCCTCTGCACCTACAAGCTTCTTTCAGAAGGCCTCAGAGAGCTCTTTGCATCTGGCCATGGTACTCTTCTTCACCTCTCACTTCAACCATCAGAGGCAAAGCTGTTGTTTGTGAAAAGCTGAAATGTGACAGTTAGTGATGCTATCTGTGTTTTATCTGTCTCTATCTCTGTAACTACGCTACTGGTACCAGTAAACACGCTCCAATACCACAAATTATTCACCACAAGCTCAGCAGAAAGTCTTATCTAGGGAATTGTACAGAGCGTACAGAACCCAAAAAACAAAACCCCTGCCTGCATTCACCCGTCATATCATATTATGGTTGTTTTGCTCGATATTTAATTACTGTAGACTCAGATATTGTAATCTAGACACAGGGTGTCATGATCAATATGGATATGGAAGTTAAATTCAGTGAAAAGCCTAAAAAACGAGACAGTGAGCTAATGACAGTATCATATGCAATCACATAACTGACGGTCACGTCCTGTCTCAGTCAGTTACTTGTCTGGTTGTTCTTCCTTGGAGCACTTCTGGTAAGTACTGATGTTTTGGAGATGTTCTGACCCAGTCATCTAGAACACCACAGCTTGGTTTATGGTGCTACACTATATGGACAAAAGTATTGGGACACCTGTTTAATCATTGTTTCTTCTGAAATCAAGGGTATTTACGTTTATTTTGCTTCTGTTGGAGTAACTGTCTCTACTGTCCAGAGAAGAAGACTTTCTACTAGATTCTGAAGGGCAACAAGAGTATTAGTGAGGTCAGAGTGTTGGATGATCACCACCCCACCTCATCCCAAAAGTACTGGTTGGAGCACCACCACCATCATTCCAGAGAATACAGTTCCTCCACTGCTCCACACCTCCCCTATGCTGATGTTCATGATGATGATCTGCTCAGAGAGTCCTATTCTATTGGCAGTACTTCTTCTCTATGGGAATAGACAAGCTGTGTGTGTGTGCATTTGCACATCTGTGTCAGCAATGGGTGCATCTTTAAGTAGCTGAATGCATTCATTAGAAGGGTGTCGGGACAAAAAGCAGAACTAGTAGAGTTCTGGGTAGTAGATGAAGTAAGACTGTGATAATGAAGATGTTGAGATCAGGATCTGAGGCCCAGTCAAAGAGAAAAGGCTTCATTATCTGAGGATCAGTGACTGAGTTTTAACACATTTAAAGAAGCTCAGTGTCTCATAGTGTTTGTTATGAAAACTTCTCCTCACATTTACTAATAATTTAAGTATTAGTAAATATACATTTAATTAAACATGGCAAACTAAACACGGATATATATACAAAAGCAAAAGTATATATAATATAATAATACAATATATGAATTGTCCAGTTTTAATTAAATATTTATAACAGATTTAGGTTTTTTTTCTGACCATTCCAAAACTATATTTGATGAATACATTTTCAATGTCTTGTGGGACTGGATATATAGGACCACAGAATCCCCGGATACCACAGAAACCCTGGACACATACTGTACATTTTGGGAATGCTGAGAGTTTATTGTAGTTGAAGCAGTTAGAAAGTATAGAAGTTTAGAAAGAGGATAGTGGTCTCTGGTGGTCTCTGGTGGTCTAGCTAATAATGCTGTTCTCTCTCCAACAGTGGATTAGGGAGAAAAAATAAACATTAAAGCTAGAAATTAAAAATAAAAGCTAAAAGGATAAAGAAGAAATAGTAACTGTAGACTTTTTTTTTTTTTGTTGTTTTTTTTTTTTACTGCTGCATGAAAAAAATACAGTCAGGTCAGACTGAAGCGGCCTGCTGAGATGAGATGATCATCAGGGCTTTTCTCCAAATCTGTAGAAAAACATCATTTAATAGAATTATTACACATAAACTACAACATTATTACTGTTATGTAATTTATTCAGATCAGTAATAAATCATATTGAAGAGCCACCCCAACTCCAGGAGAACCACCGGCCTAGAGTTTAGTTTCAAGTCAACTTTCATACAGAACTTAGAACATCCTGGATGTTCTCAAACAGACCCACATTAATGTGAATTTACTGTAGTTTCAAAAGTTTAGGTCTGGAGTAACTTTTGACCACTGGGTTTAAGTCTTAATCTGATCCACAACATCACAGATTCACATCAAAGCTCTTCAGAAAGGTCTGAGAAGAACAGCTGGAACTAAACTCAACAGGTGTAGATCTCAGGTGTGGACGGGGTGGATCCACCTGTGATGTAGAATACCTTTAAACCACAGGGTAGACGGCGTATGAGGCAATGCCGCACTGGTTCCTCTTGTTCCTGGACATCTTTATGTAGCCGTTTTCACCCCACCCAACTCCCCAGCTGTGAAACAGAGCACTCTTAGCACAGCATGTTCAGAGCAATGACTCTTTAATTGCAGTTTTAATTGTTTGCAGAAAAGTCTGGTTTTCTAATGAATTAACAATGAATTTTAATGTTTTAAATGTTTAAATAGTTTCAGTTAATAAAAATAAAGCCATTTCAGTCTGCAGTCGCTCTAAATGGAAAGTTGCTGTTTGGGGTTTTGATGGCGTGTTGGTTTACCTGTTCTTCACCAACCAGAACCGCTTTCTACTTTCGGCTTCGCCGTAACCAACAACCACGACAGCGTGGGTCAGGTGAGTCTGACTGCAGCCTGGCTCGTCATACACACCTGCAGTCATTTAGGATTCCAGCTGTTAGTTAGGAAGTTCAGTTGCTATCCAAACAGTTCAGCACTTGTAGAACTGACTCAACATGGAAGCCAAAGGACCGGAGCAAACCTGACCACTCTGACTGTTCATGATGGCCAGGCCTGCTCTGCGCCATAGGATTTCTTGTTGACAGTAAAACTATCATGGATGAGTAGAGAAGGTTCTGTTTCTGAGCTCACCTGACTTGTAGAGCTGGAAGGTGTGTTTGGAGGTGTCTATGGCTACTGAAATAGGTCCCACTTTGGCCACAGCTCTCTTCAGGGCTACCTCGCTTCCTTTGCGCAAGCACACATGACCACGGCAGGTAGCCCTAATTCTCTGTGGATTAAACCGGCACATTTCATCCTGGAGAAAGAGAGGAACCATCAGGAGGAGTTCAACAAAGAAGGTTTGCAAAAAAACACTAAGGGTCCTATCACAGATAATGAGATATTGACAATTGATATCCACAGATATTGAGCTGTGGAGCAGTGGAGGAACTGTGTTCTCAGAAATGATGGTGGTGGAGCCACATCCAATACTTTTAGGATGAGTTGGGGAGGTGGGGATGACGAGTTGGGGAGGTGGGCATGATGAGGTGGGGTGGTGTTTATCGAGCCTGCTGCAGAAAGCATCAAATCAAATTAGAAAGTCTTCTTCTCTGGACAGTAAAGACCGTTACTCCAACAGAAGCAGGATCAGCTCTTTTTAATAGCCTTGTCCTTTAACTTTTGTGAGTATAGTGTATTAGAGGCCTAGCTACTTATGTGTAAACATCCCTTTAATAACAGTCTTAAAGGAACAGTACGGTCAATAATGTTAATGCTGCTAATGAAGGTGAAAAGCCACCAAACAGCATTACTCAAATGACATCACTAGACAAATGACTACAGGGACTAGACAAGCCGTGGCTACAGGAGGTTCCAGTCAGGGATAGGGCAGAGAACGAATGTGCTCAAACAGACTGAGAACGTGTAACTGGTACAAGTGAGTACAAGTTACTCACCTTGGCCTTGTACGGGTAGGTGAAGTCCGCCTCCAGGCCTTTGCTGGACTTGATGTACTGATAGGCCCTGTGCGGCCAACCACCGTTACAGCCATAGTTATGAAAACTCCGGGAGCAGTCGACCAGCTGTTGCTCGCTTAGGGTTATCAGCCTCCCTGTCTTCCGGTACATCTGACCCTCTAGCGCCCCCACCTGAGACAAAGACACGGACACACACAAAAAAAAACATATTAAAAATAACATATACGCTCCCATTTTTGCTTTATTTGCAGCTTGTCGAATATATTTGGATGGTGGACACATAAGCTGTAGAAAACACCACACCACAGTTCAAATCAGGCCAAAACCATGTACATTTTAATGCTAAATTCAGTAAATAAATACATAGTGTTATAATAAATTGTTACAATTATGTTGTAGAGAATCTGTTTACATATTTATACGTATCATACGTATAGGCAGATGGGCCTGCCAAAGAACTCCTAGCTAGAAAATAGCCATAACTGGCCCTTCACCCAATAATACAAAGACAAAACTAATTAACCCTAGCTCTCACTGGCCTAGTTTGTTGGCTGATGGCTACATTCAAGAACCTGCAGTATGTTCCTACAATGCCATCACTCTCTTCTTCATACTTCTACTATTACTATTTTACACAGAATGCATGCACTCTGCTAGAGGTTGTAGGACTGTACCATAGTGTAGGAGTAAAAACTACAGGTCTCGCGTAGAGCCGCTGGACTCACCGCACTGAAGGCCCAGCAGGAGCCACAGTACCCCTGGTTCTTAACATCCGTCACGTAGCCCTTGGTCCTCCAGTCCACACTGGGAGGAGCAGTGTCCTCTTCCTCCGGTTGTGATGTAGATGTACAGAGGGACTTGGTCTCATTGGAGGATCTCAGGCAGTTGCTGAACATGGCCTGGTACTCCTGGATGTCCTGTTGGAGAGAAAGAGACGACAGGTAAAGCGCAGACATTCCTGATATGGTAAGTGTGTGTGTGTGTGTGTGTGTGTGTGTTTCTCACCATGTCTGCAAAGACGTTCATGCCGAGTCTGTAGCTTTTCAGGCCCTGGTCAGCCAGCTTGTTGTGTTCCAGGACAAGTTTGCGATTGGCCAACCAGGTCATCTTACGCTGAGCCTCTTCTTCCTCAGATCCGTAACTCTTAACTGAAAAACACATTTTTAAAACAAACAAACAAACAAACAAACAAATAAATAAATATGTATTCATGTATTTCTATATTTATACATTTATTACTTACAGATTTACAGATTTATAGATTTTATATTATTTATTCTGGTGCTTCACCCTCTTGTATGCTAATGAGGTAGACTAAATTAGAGTTAAGCAGACCTGAGCCAAGTCGGGCAAGATGTGATGTAGGCCTATTTTTTATGCTATTTTTTATTTTATATAAAGCTATGGCATGATAATCACAATATAGCACAGCAGCAAATCACACTGTGATCCTAAAAAAGCTGCACAGGTCAGAATGTTATAATCACGCAGCACCGGCCTGTGCAGTGAGCACACCTGAGCTCCTCCACTCAATAACTGCAGAGCTCCAGACCTGCTGCTGGTACAGTATGCTATCTGTATATGCTATACAGATGTAGACTTCTCACCATGCTCCACTTTCCAGCTGTCGAATTCCAGGTCCTCCACTGAGTCACTGACTGCACCAGCCGCAGCCACAAGAGCGGTGACAGTGAGCAAAACCTTCATTCTGCAAAGAGTTAAAGAGTGTGGAGGTTAAGGGAGGTGGAGAAATATTAATTAGTAAATTAGTTAACTGAACTGATCTGGGAAATCCAATCAGATCCAATCAGATCCAACCAGATCCAATTAGATCCAATCAGAATGAGCTGTTTTATTAATGACACAGAGTCTCAGTCTTTCAGTGAGGGATTAAGACTGAACTCTAGGAAAACGCTGAGTCCCCTTCAGCTCCATTGCTGGACATTACTTTATGGAGTAATCGGACCTTTGCTTCGTTCTGAGCTGAAGTCTGAAGTTTGTCTTACTTTTTAGCATCAAGAGCAGATTTCAGTGTGTGTGTGTGTGTGTGTGTTTGCGTACTTACCTGTCTGATCTCCTGGAGTCCTGAAGCTGCCTGTGTGTCTGTCATAAATAGTGTATGTTTATATATAAAGAAGCTCCGCCCTGTTTCTTCACTCTCACAGTCGCTCACTGGAAACACCTTTTTTTGGACAGGGGATTTTATTTATTACCTTAGAAGGAGAAGACTGTTCAAAACATTGACCGCTTCCATATTTGTCTCATAGTGTCATGTACATCAGCAGTGTGGGTGGGGCAGAATGATGGACTCTATTATTTTCACAGTAAATGACACAGTAAAACTCTCTACCTGGCTGCTGCACTCAGCACTCTAATTAGATCTTATGTTCACTAATGTGTGACTGACAGATAGAGATAGATACATACATACAGAAGATAGACGGATGGATGGAAAGACTAATAGATAGACAGTCAGATTCACAGAAATAACTTGAATCTGACAAAAGTAATAATAAATAAAAAATTCTATGAAAATAAACAAACGAAAGTCTGACATTGATTTTGAAGCATGTAAACTCATTAAACAGGCCTGGACAAAAATGATGGTACCCCTGAAAATAATATAACCAAAGGGACATGTTAAATCAAGGTGTGTCCACTAATTAGCATCACAGGTGTCTACAATCTTGTAATCAGTCAGTGGGCCTATATATAGGGCTACAGGTAGTCACTGTGCTGTTTGGTGACATGGTGTGTACCACACTCAACATGGACCAGAGGAAGCAAAGGAAAGAGTTGTCTCAGGAGATTAGAAAGAAAATTATAGACAAGCATGTTAAAGGTAAAGGTTATAAGACCATCTCCAAGCAGCTTAATGTTCCTGTGACTACAGTTACACGTATTATTCAGAAATTCAAGATCCATGGGACTGTAGCCAACCTGGTAACAAAAATGGTAACAAAAGAGCCCAGAAACACTTCTAAAGAGATTAAAGGTGAACTTCAAGCTCAAGGAACATCAGTGTCAGATTGCAGCATCCGTTGTTGTTTGAGCCAAAGTGGACTGGGAGATGGGACATGGGAGACAACCAAGGAGGACACCATTGTTGGAAACAAATCATAAAAAAGCCAGACTGGAATTTGCCAAACTACATGTTGACAAGCCCCAAAACTTCTGGGAGAATGTCCTATGGACAGATGAGACAAAAATGGAACTTTTTGCCAAGACACATCATCTCTATGTTCACAGACGGAAAAATGAAGCATTTCAAGAAAAGAACACTGTCCCTACTGTGAAACATGGAAGAGGCTCTGTGATGTTCTGGGGCTGCTTTGCTGTATCTGGCACAGGGTCTTGAATCTGTGCAGGGTACAATAAAAACTCAAGACTATCAAGGGATTCAGGAGAGAAATGTGCTGCCCAGTGTCAGAAAGCTTGGTCTCAGTCACAGGTCGTGGGTCTTGCAACAAGATAATGACCTAAAACACACAGCTAAAACACCCAAGAATGGCTAAGAGGAAAACATTGGAATGTTCTGAAGTGGTCTTCTATGAGCCCTGACCTAAATCCTATTGAGCATCTTTGGAAGGAGCTGAAACATGCCGTCTGGAAAAGGCACCCTTCAAACCTGAGACAACTGGAGCAGTTTGCTCATGAGGAGTGGGCCAAAATACCTGCTGAGAGGTGCAGAAGTCTCATTGACAGTTACAAGAATCATTTGATTGCAGTGATTGGCTCAAAAGGTTGTACAACAAAATTAAGTTAAGGGTACTATCATTTCTGTCCAGGCCTTTTTTTATTAGTTTATTAATTTTTATTTTATTTACTTTTGTCAGATTCAAGTTATTTCTGTGACCATTGTGGGTTTTTCTTTCATTAACCGAGGGGTACCAACAATTTTGTCCATGTGTGTAGATAGATAGATAGACAGAAAGACAGACATAGACAGACAGATAGACAGACAGATAGATAAACAGACAGACGCATTACTGTAGGTGTGGGAAACAGTTGTAGTCAGTGGGAACATTACAGCAGAGGAGCCACAGTGATCAGTCAGCCTCCTGTTTCAACAGCTCTTGTCTGTGTTGCGTACTTCTACACTCTGCTTTTTTTGGAGATGTTTTCAAGATGTTGAGAGATGAAGATGGTGTTGGGGGCTTGGTGGGAGAAGGACGTGAGAGAGTGACTTCAACAGTGGTTGAAGTGACACGTGGTACTGTGGTCACACGCTTCCTGAAATAAGACAGGTTAGGCCAAACTGTCTAAAAGAAAAGACACCTTAAAAGTACATAACTGTGAAACGACATCTTCACTTCCCTGTGGCGTAACAGGGTGGAGTAAAAAGGTGGTTGGTTGGCTACCACTTAACATATATCTCCCCCTCTTTAGAGCTACGTACATCTAACTAACAGTGTAACTCCATATTATCTTGTGTTTGATCCAACTAAGTATAGAAGCATCGTTACATTAGCATGGTATGCATGGACCTAGCCAGCTAGCAAAGCAAAATTACAAGATGCCTTTGTAATTGTAACTGTAAAATAATGATAATTACAGCCTACATTAAAATGTGCAGTTGATATCAAAAACATTGCAGAATTAAGTTTGAATGCACTCCTGCCCTCAAACGCTGGTCTACTAAAAAAACACAGACGCCTCTTATTCTTCAGAAAACAGTGAAGCACTTCTGTAAGTCGATTTGGAGAAGAGCGTCTGCTAAATGCCTTAAATGTACATTACAAATTTTATTATAACCCAGAGTAAGAGACCACCAAGATATCACAGGACAACTGCCCTTTCTCATGAAGAACCACAGTATTTTCTCTGGTCATGCTTTGTCAAGCCTCTAATGCAGCCATCTTCAGCCTCTGTACTGCCTTGGGCAGTATGCTTAGGATCATTATCTTGCTGTAGGATGAAGCACCATGCTGGAACCTGAGCAGAAAAGCTGTTCCTCTATACCTCAGATTTTATCGTGCTGCTGCCTTCAGCCATTACATCATCAATGAAGATAACTGTGACCCCACTTATGGCAGCCATGCATGCCCAAACCATGGCACCCATCATGTTTCACAGACGAGGTTGTGTGTTTGGATCATAGGCAGGCCACACGTTGCTCTTACCATCATTCTGTTACAGGGTAATCCTGGTCTTATCTGTCCACATTTTTCAGAATTCTGCAGCTCTCTTAAGAACTTTTTTTTTTTGCAGATTGTATTCTGGCCATTCGGTTTAGTGGTTTGGATCTTATGATGTAGCCTCTGCATTTCTGTTCATGAAATCTTCTGCGCATAATCGTCTCCAACAAATTCACACCCGCCTCCTGAAGGCAGTTTCTGGTGTGTCGGATTGGGGTTTGAGGATTTTACCATCTTTACCATTGTGAGGATTCTTCTGCCTTAGCAGTGTTGGTTGTCTTTGGCCTACCCGTGCTTTTGTGATTAATGATCTTTGAGAAGTGAAGATATCAGAAGGCATTTTTGAATGCAGAGTTTTTTTATTTTTATTTTTATGCAATACATGTAAAAACAGCTTGTTTTTTAGAACTGCTGAAGATCTGCCTGAGGCCATTCTCCAAATCTGTAGAGAAACATCATTTAATGAAAACATTAGTTCACTGCATTGAATGAAAGTATTTAATGTTGTTAAATATACAGGGTCATGAAGCAGAAACTTTAGTTCTATGACTTTATCAAAAACCTAGTACATTATTAAAAAGTAGGACTGCACTGGACGGCTTACCAACACCAGAAGGCCTGACAGATCACTGAAGTAAAGTACTGGGAACTGTGATACGCAATTTCACAGTCAAAACAGCTCGACTGGCTTATTTAAAGCACAGTTTGGATCAGTAAGAACTTACAATTACGGATAGAACATGAGTGATGTGTGACTGATGTTCCTACTCATGTGTTTGTTGTTTGAAATGAGAGTTTTTGGCCTGTGTTGCAGGGCTACAGCAGACCGGAGAGTTCTGCAAGCCCCCTGCCAGGTCCTGGTTGACCCTTTTTATCTAGCTGTTGGATTGGAGGTGGACACGCTAGCTCCAGCTCCTAATATTCGGCAAAAGGCCTGCAGTCTGACACTATGTCTGGTCCTACACAAAAACATGAGCAGACCCTTGATCTTTTTTATCATAAGATCCACCTGTTTTTAACACCGATGCACTTTTGTCCTGTTTTGTTTGTGTATAGTATTAAAATGTTAAGCATTAAGTAAACTTCACAGTAATGTATTTATTATAATAAATAATGTATATTATTATATATTATTTTTAAGTGTGGTCAAAGCATTTAATAAATCTTAATATTATACATATACTAGTCTATATTAACAACATGCTAAGACAAAATCTCAGTGTGTTTAAAATACAATTTAATACACTTTTCTTTAACTTTTTTATTGACATTGACACTGCATAAAAAATAACAAGCGTCTTACACGTCTCACACGTCCCACACGTCTCACAGGCCTTATGAATGGAGGGCTGGAACGCCTAAAATTAAGCTTACCTTTAAACCTGAGGGTAGAAGCCATATTTGGCAACTCCACACATGTTATTCTTGTTCCTGGAGATCTTGATGTAGCCCATATCACCCCAGTGAACACCCCAGCTGCAGAACAGAGCACTCTTAGTGAGGGAGGTTTGGATCATTCATGCTGTTTGGATAGAGTCTCATTTTAACCTGCTGGTACTATTCAATTATTAACCCACTATGAATTATACAGCATGTACTAGGAATTACTCAGTATCCTCTACAGGTTATTCAGCATCTGCTGTAAATGAGTCACTGATGACTGTGAATTATTCAGTATCTATGTTTAATTATTTTTACTATATTCACTATGAATAATTCAGAATCTACTATGAATTATTTAAAAGCATTTGCTCATTATTAAGTACTTACTATTATCTGTTGAATATACATCATAAATTACTCAATATCTACTGTAAATTGTTAAGTATCCACTATGAATTATTTAGTATTCACGTTGATTTTGTTTTACCCACTATTAATTATTTGCTGTTGATTATGAATTATCTGATTATTTTAGACTAAACAATCCATAGTGGATTCTGGACTAGACTAGGCTTTTATTGATGTTGGGGGTTTTGTGGGCCTTTTCCTTTACCTGTTCTTGACCAGCCAGTACTCCTGTCCTTTCTCATCAGCCCCGTAACCAACGGCCAGCATAGCGTGATTCGGGTTAGAGCTGTTACAGAATTGATCTTCATACACACCTACAATCAGTGTTCATTTAGAAGATCCACACACACACACACACACACACACACACACACACACACACACACACATCAGCTAATCCTTTAGTGAATCAGTGAGTTTTTAGACATGCTAAACAGATGTTAGCTATGCTGCAGGAAGGTGCAACAGCAAACCTTTACAGTTCACTTCTTTCTGTGATGGTCTGATCATGCCCTTGGCCAGCCTGTTTACCCATATTTCTGATTATGGGTTATGGATATGCCTGTGCCACAACACGAAGGGGTTCGAGGGTTACCTGACTTATAGAGCTGGAAGGTGTCTCGGCTGATGTCTATGGCTACAGAAACGGGTCCCTTTAAGGCCACGGCTTCCTGCAGCTTCTTTTCATCTTTGACGAAACCCCATCCACTGCAGGTAGCGCTGACTTTCTGTGGATTAAACAGGCACTTCCCTTCCTGAGGAGAGACGTGAAGAAAGGGGATGCACTGTAATATCACTAGCATTCTAGTTTAGGGGCCAACTAATGTCTCCTGTAAACATTAGCATTCGAACAACTGATAGCTGACACTCATGTGCCTGATGTGAGTATTTGTGTGAAAGAAAATAAAAACCGATGCCGCCCAGTTTAGCAGATTAACAGACTGACGGACTTCTTCAGTAATACTTATAGCTGGTCTTTCTGCAGATGAAGTATTTCCTGAAGAATTCACCGTAAAACTGCACAGGAAATGATAAGTCTCCGTCACTTCAGCTGGTTTCTCTGCGAGGTTTTGTTGAATTTTAATATTTAAAATAGTGCAAATCATTGACCATTTAAAAATGAACTATTTAATCCTGACTCCTCCACTCATCACTGAGTGCACTACAGTCACCTTGTTCTCATAAGGATAGGAGTCTTCTGATTGCAGGCCTTTGTTGTCTTTGACATAGGCGAAGGCCTTCTCCACCCATCCGCCTCTACAGCCATTGTTCCCATAACGCCCGGAGCAGTCCACCAGCTGTTGCTCGCTCAGGGACACCAGCTTCCCCGTCTTCTTGAACATCTGAGCTTCTAGCGCCCCCGTCTGAGAGGAGGGTGGAGGAGAAATAGAGGGAAAGAGAGAATAAGAAAGTTTAGGATTTATTTTCTACATCAATAATTGTCCTCTTTCCAGGTTTTCTGTTTGGCAGAAGAGGGGTCGTGGGTCAGTCTCTCTGTGGTACATTCTGAAGTGAGCAAAGAAACCACAACCACTGGGCCTGATACTCTCCCATATTTTTGGTTGCTCCCTGTGTGTGAGATTGAGTTTTGGAGACCTGCTATTTGAACATAGTGTACAATACTGGATACCTGAGATAAAAAACTTACATTTTCCAAAGAATCTGGACACCTAAGTCTAAGTATACAGAGATGCATGGAAGCAATGTTCTGCTATTACTCGTGTCTTTGTTAAATTGAAACAGAGGTGAGTTCCTGCCTGATATTCTAGAGCTACGATCAACAACACAGAAACCAAGGCCTTCATTAAAGATCTGTTTCTCCCTGGTTCTGCTTAAACATCAGAGGCTTGGTTAGTCTTGCATTTCCACCAAGACCAACCAGGCCTCATTTTAGAGAAAGGACAGACACCACAGACAGACAAATTAGCAGAACATTGTTTTTTATGCAAAATACTAACTGAATCCAAAAGCATAAATCAGAATACCTGTAACTAAGCGTGTTCCTCAAGCCTCAATTTTAGTGGATACTCTACAAATCAAAGGCTGAATTGAAAACTGAAACTCAGGTTCTCAAACATTTCTAAAATTCGGTGTGGATGTCTTTATTTATTGTCCCACGTCATTTTTCACCCTTCTCTCTTATTATCACTCCCTCACACCTTTCTGTTCCTTTCTGCTGAAACTCACCGCACTGAAGGCCCAGCAGGATCCACAGGTCATTTGGTTTTTAACTGCAGTCACATAGCCCTTTTCCCTCCAGTCCACACGGCTTGGTAAAGCAGCGCCCCCTGGCTGTCGGATAAACGTAGCTGCACTGCGGGTCTTGGTTGTGTTGAAGGATTGCAGGCAGCTGGCGAACATGGCCTGATACTCCTGGTTGTCCTGTTAGAGAGGGAGATGCAGGGGGGCTTAAACACTGTGTCTTTGTATAATATAGAGTTTACTGTGATTCCTCTGATGGTTGGAGCATTAATGTAATTAATGTGTTAAAACCTAATATTAGTACCGAGCACCTTTTTAGGTCTGAGTTACAATTAATATTTAATTATAAACCACAACATTTAATTAACTAACACATTTCTAACTAAAGAAAGCATTCATCAGATTAATCACTTCATTTGAACCAGATACATTCAATATACTCAATAGACTAGAATGCCTGTGCTTTGTGTGTGTGTGTGTGTGTGTGTGTATGTGTGTGTATGTGTGTGTGTGTTCTCACCATGTCTGCAAAGTGGTTCATGCCGAGTCTGTAGCTTTTCAGGCCCTGGTCAGCCAGCTTGTTGTGTTCCAGGACCAGCTTACGATTGGTCAGCCAGATCATCTTACGCTGAGCCTCTTCTTCCTCAGACCCATAACTCTTACCTGAGAGACACAGGTAAGACACACACACACACACACATACATTGTAATTTGTTTGCAATGATCCAAAAGACACAAATCTAAGGAGTTCATTCCAACACATTTAATCATTCTCAGATTCTCCATAGGAGATCTGTTGGAAGGTGTTGTGAATCTGGGTAGAGATGGGGGTTTGTTGGATGGAGATTTGTTGAATGGAGATTTGTTGGATGGAGATTTGTTGGATGGAGATGGAGATTTGTTGGATGGAGATGGAGATTTGTTGAATGGAGATATGTTGGATGGAGATGGAGATTTGTTGGATGGAGATGGAGATTTGTTGGATGGAGATTTGTTGAATGGAGATTTGTTGGATGGAGATTTGTTGGGTGGAGATGGAGATTTGTTGGGTGGAGATGGAGATTTTGTAATAAAGATAAAAATGTGCTCTGCTGAACTCGTTATAATGTAGGTTTCTCACCATGCTCCAGTTTCCAGGCGTAGAACTCCAGCTCCTCCAGAGAGACACTGGCTGCACCGGCCACGACCACAAGAGCGGCGACAGCGAGCAGAACCCTCATTCTGTAAAGAGTACGAGTGTGTGGGATTCAAAGAGATTACAAGTTCTTTTCTACTTTAAAAGCAATATTTTAAATTTCATCTTGACCTCAACCCAAAATGTAATCCTAATCCAGGTCTAAAGCAGGTATACAGCAGCTGGTAAAGGATGGTGAGATGGTCAGTATTAGAGCTGTTAGATGATCAGTGACCTCTCAGCTGAACGTCTACAGATCAGACGTCTACAGACTCTTCAGATAGAAGTCTCCAGTAAAAGTCTCTTGAGGATCTACTGAATGTTACTGAGAGTCTGATGATTGTTTTGTCTTTAAAGAGACCACTCGAAATGAAGGTCCGCCATGTTTTCTTCATTACTTACATCTTTCCATTACCATCTTAAACGTTTTAAGACATTTTACATGTCATAATAGATGTCTACATCTACCACAGCTTTCTACTGTAGGATGACTAGATCACAAATCTTGGAAAATATTGGCCTGATTCTCAATGCTGTGATCCCATCTCTACATTTGCATTAATGGTTATTAGTGATCCAGTGGAGATAACCATGGTTACACAACTCAACTCACCTTCAGTAATGAGAGCATCATGAATATTCCAAATTCAGATGAAATATATTTTCATCAATATATATATTTTTGAAGTGTATGAAGGTCATATCTCTCACCTTCCAGTAGAATTAGAATTATTACGTTGCTGTTGATCAGAATTCAGAGTGACCCTAATAATCCTAACCTTGTTCTCTACTTCTGTTTCTGAAGAGCTTACTTTGAACTAAATGTTTTAGCAGAAATGTAGCTTTGTGTAGTTTGAGAGTGTGTGTGTGTGTTTGCACTTACCTGTATGGCTTCAAGCAAGGGTTTGTAATGTGAGTGTCTGCAACAATGGCCTTTTATACATGCGCCGCCTGAGCTGGTCTAGGTTTTCTAATTTTTTTCTCTGCACTAAACCTGCAACAAACTGATCACCACAAACTGCTCATCATAAACCGATCACCACAAACCGATCAACTGATCACCACAAACTGCTCATCATAAACCGATCACCACAAACCGATCAACTGATCACCACAAACTGATTACCACAAATTGCTCACCATAAACTGAGCAAATACTGTCGTCCGGATCATATTATAATATAAATAAGCACCACAGACTACTCATCTTTTTTTTTGTATAATTGAATACTTAAATGAATAAAACTTAAATGAAAACTTCAACAGAGGCAATTTAGGTCCTAAAACTCAAATATTCATTGTTCTGAAAATTATGACATAACTTCAGTGGTCTATGGCATCGGGAGTAACAGGTCCTCAATAAAAAAAAATTATTTGTGTTTAAGTCGGATTTAAGTGCATAATCAAAAGCCTGTATCAGGAAACAGTGCCATTCATCATTTCATCATTTGAAAGGAAAGGAGAAAGCATCTCAAATGCTGGTCTACAGCGTCAAAGACAGCAGCAGTCTTTTATCTTTTAACAGTCATTTAAATCTGGAAGTTGTTCCTTATGTTTCGTGAAGAATGGACCAATAAAAAAGCTCCAAAATGGCTTCTGTTAAAAGTAAAAAAAAAGTTTAAAGTTGTGTTGTGGAGATAAGAGGATTATACCTATATGAAAGACTTTGATTTCAGCGTGTCTGAGCATGCAGCTAACAACCTAGATGAATGTGCTGACGCTGTGACCTTCTACTTCAGCTTCTGTGAGGAAGTCTGTGTTCCAACAATGATGGCAAAAAGACATCGGTCTAAAGATCAAGATCTGCATCAGTCTAAAGATCAAGATCTGCATCAGTCTAAAGATCAAGATCTGCATCAGCCAAAAGATCAAGATCTGCATCAGTCTAAAGATCAATATCTGCATCAGCCTAAAGATCAAGATCTGCATCAGTCTAAAGATCAAGATCTGCATCAGCCTAAAGATCAAGATCAAGATCAGCATTAGTCTAAAGATCAAGATCAAGATCTGCATCAGCCTAAAGATCAAGATCAAGATCAGCATTAGTCTAAAGATCAAGATCAAGATCTGCATCAGCCAAAAGATCAAGATCTGCATCAGCCTAAAGATCAAGATCTGCATCGGCCTAAAGATCAAGATCAAGATCTGCATCGGCCTAAAGATGCAAGATCTGCATCGGCCTACATTTACATTTATGACATTTAGCTGACGCCCTTATCCAGAGTGACTTACAAGGTTAGTCCTATTACAGATGTGAGCCAATGTAGTGTTAGGAGTCTTGCCCAAGGACTCTTATTGGTGTAGCGCAGCACAGTCACCCAGACCAGGAATCAAACCCTGGTCTCCCACATGGTGTTGTTGTAACACAATGGCAGGTGGTGGTGTTATCTGTTGCACCACACCAACCACTGAAGATCAAGATCTGCATCGGCCTAAAGATCAAGATCTGCATCTGCCTAAATATCAAGATCTGCATCAGCCTAAAGATCAAGATCTGCATCAGTCTGAAGATCAAGATCTGCATCAGCCTAAAGATAAAGATCTGCATCAGCCTAAAGATCAAGATCTGCATCAGTCTGAAGATCAAGATCTGCATCTGCCTAAAGATAAAGATCTGCATCAGTCTGAAGATCAAGATCTGCATCAGCCTAAAGATCAAGATATGCATCGGTCTAAAGATTAAGCAATCAATCAACATTTATTAAAACTCAGACGTACAGTGAGGGTGGCCCTCAGTTTCAGTGTAGCTGAGCTTGTGTAGGACAGGACAGGGATTGAAATAAGCACTAAGAATACTGAACATGTAAAATACTGAATAGTGTTTCAGACACTAGGGGAGTGTCATCTAGCTGATAGACCACAGAACAAACATCTGCTTTCCCCTCCACTCCGACCACAACCACAACCCAGCCTGGGAAGATCTGTGAATATGTGTCATGTTCACAGCAGCAGCAGGACACCAGAAAACAGCCCTGTATGGTTAGCCCAGCTATGACTCAGAAAGTGATGGGACCAAGAGGGTTAAACTTAGGCCCATAATGAGATAAGGGTGGGCTATAACAACCTATATATCCCAGTAACAACACATGTACAAACCTACTCAAAGCCCAAGCCCACCTGGAACCCACCTAGCCATAGCCTAGCTCTTTCTTGAATTGAAAAAGCCCAAATATTGCAGAAGTTAGAACATCACAACAGCTCTAAAGATGAGTCATCTTAGAGAGAATTTCCCCACTGTGGGACGAATAAAGGATTATCTTATCTTATCTTAACGCAGGTCGAGTTACATCTCTCTTTTATGCTTGTTTCAATGCTGCTTCTAATCACTGTGGCCTACATAAACTAAAGCATCTTCCCACGTAGTGGATTGAAAAATGACTGTAATGAATTAATGCGCTTAACATTTTTTTTCGATTTCGATAGAATGGAAACCCGGCCATTGATTATCATGGAGGTCTCACCTCACAGGACATAAAGGATCTGCTGCTAACCTCTTGGGCCCTGATATCACTGGAAACCTTCAAAGGTCTTGTGGAGAACATACATCAACAGGTGGTGGTTGGTATGGTGCAGCAGATAACACCACTACCTGCCAGTGAGCTAGCACACCACATTAGAGGCTGTGGTTCGATTCCCGGTCTGGGTGAGTCCTCGGGCAACACTCCTAACCCTACATTAGCCCAACTCTGAAATATGAGTAACCCTGTAAGTCGCTCTGGATAAGAGCGTCAGCTAAATGCCATAAACGTAAATGTATCAGGTCAGAGCTGTTTTTGTGGCACAAGGGGGACTGACTCAATACGAGGGTGATTTCAATGTTATGGCTGGTTCATTTAGTAGTTCAGTAGTAGTAGTGAATCTGATGCACATTCATGTCACATACTAATGACTCATTTGGTAGTTCAGTCATTTTCCACTGGCTCAGAGTTTTTAATAGCACTTTCTACCACTGAACCCACAGGTCATGCTCACAGGGTTTTTTCTGCCTGGAAACATTAACCTCACCCCACCTCCCCATACTCACCCGTCCATGACACCTTCTGTTATTTTTAGTGAACAAAGTGCACTGAGGGGTTACTGAGTCATGATTCATTTCAGGAGGCAGTTATTCTCATGAAGAACATCAGTGCCGATCCAGTCCATTTGTGCTTCACATGGATAAAATCAATAGGATTATTCTGACCAGAGCATCTGAAGTTTGAAACTGGTCTGAAGGGCTATGTTTCCTTGATGATGTAGAAGTGTTCAGCATGAGGTTCTGTGATGGACGGGCCGGGGTCACAGTTACAAAACGCTGTAGTTTACAGCCTTACTACTGAGTAATGAACACATTCTTACTGTAGAACCTGAATATAGCAGTTACTATAGATCTGCAAAGCATCGTGATCAGTCAAATTCAGTAAACATTGTTCATCCTGTAGCTCGAACAATGCGGTCACTTTGAGCTGGATTTGTTTTCAGCAGTCTGAACAGTAATCCATTTTCCCTAATGACACATTTTCCATTACTTCCAACTTGCTTCCAGATGCTAGATTTATTTGCACACAGACAGAAGAAGGTCCTCCAGACAAACTCTTGACAATGATGGCATTAATATCCACAATATCTAGATTAATTCATTCATTTACTTATTTGTGTTATTATTTATATATTTTTAAACAATAGAAATATGTGACATCTTGCTGTTAAAGCACAAATCAAATCAAAAACTGATTTGATAAAACTAAAAGAGATAAAAGCACACTGTCTGTTTGTCTGGACTATACACAGTATCTCCACTAGAGGGCAGTAGCTGCTGATAAACTCAGCACAGGGGTTTGTGAACATGGGTGATGTTAAATCTCCAGATCCAGAATCTGTTTTATATCATTGTGCATCATCAAGACACTGGGAGCTGCGTCCAGGTCAAGGACAAAGACGACCATATTGACCATTAGAGTTGGACACAGATGGAATTAAGGACCTTGGACAGGATTAAAGGCCTGGCTCAGCGGCCCAACAGTGGCAGCTTGGTGAGTCCAGATATCGAACCCACAACCCTGTCATCATTAATCACGTGCTCTGACCCATGAGCCACCACTGCTCCTGGTGTTTAATACATCAGTAAATGAAACCATGTAGCCACAGGAGGCCACACACCACTGCCATTACCAGAGCTGAGGGGTTATTATGGGCTGTTGTTTGGTCTCTCAGTATCAGGAGTGTGTGCTGGGCTCAACCTGTAGCTCCAATAGAACACCAATGATGGGTTTATTTGGTATAAGAGCTCTGTACCCTCTACTTTTACACCTGTTCCTCACCTGTTCTCCAGTGTGCAGAAACAATACACATGAAATGTAGA
Source organism: Salminus brasiliensis (assembly GCF_030463535.1). Taxonomy (NCBI): domain Eukaryota; kingdom Metazoa; phylum Chordata; class Actinopteri; order Characiformes; family Bryconidae; genus Salminus; species Salminus brasiliensis. Next base: position 41,044,935 of record NC_132887.1, on the reverse strand, counting down.
AGAAGAAGTCAGAAAGTGTTTTTCAGAGCCAGGTTTATTCACCTCTCCAGCATGAAGCAGAAACACGGAAAGTAATAAGCAGCTGCTGTGGAGAGGACCGGGCTGGGTTGTTTGTGATAAAGCAATTCAGGGATGCATTTCCCGGGTAGAGCTGCAGCTCGGACTGGATTTTTCTCCTCGAGTGGATCCTCAAAGTTTTGGAAGAACACCAAATCTGTAAAAGCATAAATTCAAGTTAGACGACCAGTCAAGACACTGTCCAGTACCACCACACCAGACCTGTTCCTTTCAGAACTGATTTTGAGATCCTGTTGTTGCTTTATTAAGCTCTTGGTATCTCACCACCTTTATTTATCTCAGGAGATTTGATAGAACATGTTCCGAATCATGTTGTAAGATCATCCAGTGCTCTCTACATGTTCCAAAAATGGACAGAAAGTTGTGACACAGAGCTCTGTCCTTCTGTAGTTCAGGAACTGTGACATCAGCTCCACATCACCGTAGGCTTGTGTTAGATCAGGGTCTGGTCCTAGCTAGCTGGCTGAATAACCAGTAGCATCGTTCAGTCCTGCTCCTGGGGATCTCTCTTCCTGATCCATCTAGTTAGAACATCTTTAGAAGTTCTTGTCTGGATCTGAGATGGAGGCCTACAGGAAGGTAGATCTCGAGAAGCTGGACCAAGAGAAATATTATAACTAGAGTGTTACTTAGGAGTGTCTGAAAATGGGCAGCTGGAAGAGTCAACAGAAGTAAATGAGGATTGCACTGTCCAAATGTTTGTGGACACCCATTCTAATGAAAGCATTCAGCTACTTTAAGCTGCACCCATTGCTGACACAGATGTGCAAATGTACACACACAGCTTGTCTAGTCCCTGTAGAGAAGAAGTACTGCCACTGTGGAGCAGTGGAAGAACTGTGCTCTCTGGAATAATGGTAATGCTCTTGTCGCTGAATGCAATCAAATCCTCATAGCAATCCTCTTCCAAAATCTAGTAGAAAGTCTTTTTCTCTGGACAGTAGAGACAGTTACTCCAACAAACGCAGGAGAAACTCTTTTAATACTTTTGATTTCAGAAGAATCAATGAAATCAGGTGTCCCAATACTTTTGTTCAAATAATGTACCTTTACACTAGAGGGAAGCTGGCTCTTGTGGCAATGCCACACTGGTTCTTCTTGTTCCTGGACATCCGTATGTAGCCTTTCTCCCCCCAGTTAAGACCCCAGCTGCAAAAAAAAAACAAACCATTCAATCAATGTTGTTTTGATACAAGTCTTATTACCCTCCTGAGTCCCGACTCTTTTTTCATTTGTGTTGATTAAATATTCCTCTACCTGTTCTTGACCATCCAGTAGTCTTCTCCACGCTTGTTGGTGCCATACCCAACAATCAGGACTGCATGATCCAGGTCATCTGCTCTGCTGCCGCAGTACGGATCATCATACACACCTGCAGTCAGTCAGTGCAGCAATCAGACAGCCTTTCCAGTAAAACCACTAAGACCTCCTGAAAGCAGTCTACTGGAGGTCCTGCATTTGGACATCTGGTTGGGTCTTGCCCTCCAGTCGTAATAAAGGTGATCTACAAGGGTCTCCTGCATCTTTACACCACAGATACAAATTCCAACTGTCTCCACAAGTAGCCCAGCTATTGACCTTGTGCTTCTGCTGATCGGCTCCAGATGGCCCGAGTTCGTCTCTGGGTTTTTGGGTCTTCATCTAACCTGATCCTGGAAGCCCACTGATCTTGATACCTTGCTGTAAAGGCATACTTTAGAACCCTTCTGCCGCAGGATCTGTGATGCAGAGATAAACCTGGCTGCATTGCAGGAAGCTTGAAACCCCAGTTTCATATTCCTGCAGTGAGATATTAGCCTCAGTAGAGTAATGAAAGGAACAGGACTGGTTTCTGGTTGGTTGCTGACCTTCAGTGTTGAACTTGATTGCTCAGCCCTGTCTGCTCCAGGTTCTTATCTCTGAACCTACACTTATACACCACACAAAACCCCAGTAAAGACTGGCTAAGAGGGTTACCTGAGGAATAGAGCTGGAAGGTGTGACGGGAGGTGTCTATGGCTGCAGATATGGGTCCAATCACAGCAACGGCTTCCTGCAGAAAGCTCTCGTCTCCACTGGGCAACTCTTCGAAACCACTGCAGGTAGCACTACCGTTCAGTGGATTATACCTGCACATCCCATCCTAAAGATGATCAAGGAGCAGGAAATAACGGGATCAGGAAAGGTTGCAGAAATGGGCACTAGTCCTACTCCTGGAGATCTACTTTCCTGCAGAGTTTAGTGCTAACCTACATCTCCAACATGCTGCCAAACACTAACCTATTGCACCTGATTCAGCCAAGAAGGTCAGAAGGTGAAGCAGATGGTAGTTGGAACTAGAATCCAAAGGAAGGTAGATCTCCAGGACCAGGGTTTTTGACCACTGTCTGACTGATAAGAAATAACTTATAGCTCTTCTGCAAAACATGATTTTGATTGAACTCTATAAATTTCATCACCAGTCACTAGACTCACCCTGGCCTGATAAGGATAGGTGGCTTCTGACTGCAGGCTTTCACTGTGACTGATATACTCGAAGGCATACTCCATTGAACCCCCTGCACAGCCATGATTTCCAAAAAGCAAGGAGCAGTCAAGCAGCTGTTGCTTGCTCAGGGATACCAGTTTCCTGGTCTTCCTGAACATCTGCCCCTCCAGTGCCCCTGCCTTGGAGAGAGAGCAGAAGGAGAAATTGATGGAAACTTGATTGAAACTTAGAACAACTTTGACTTAGAACATAGTTTATGCTCCTCCCACCTTGAAATGCCACTTGACTAGGAAGCTCTTGACTGGGAGCTTTTGGGGTTCCTAGCAGTGTCTGTTAACCCTTGTGTATTCCTAACATTCTGTATACTCCCATTGTCCTAAGGTTCAGAAATGATCCGAAGACAATCTACAGGTAGTGTGAACAAAGGTGATGTTGCACTTGGGGTCGCTAAAGGAAAAGCTCCTGAAGAAGGCTCAATTAGAGGGTTTCCTCTGCAGTCAGCAAGTACCTAGTCTGCTAGTCCACCATGTCTGCTAGTCCACCTAGTTTGAACTGGTACTTTTTGCTACTCACCGCACTGAAGGCCCAGCAGGAACAACACTGCATTTGGTGATTAACCTTGGTCACATAACCCGCTGCCATCCAATCCACAGTATCTGGCACAGTGGTGCCCTCTTGCTGTTGGAGCGATAGGGGTGCACTGCGGGCCTTGGTCCTGTTGAAGGATCTCAGGCAGTTCTTGAACCTGGCCTGGTACTGCTGGTTGTCCTGTTGGAGAAGGAGAATCGGGGGAATGTTGTGTAAATATATATTTTCTTCTTCATTTACTCATTTCTATGTTGAGATTCGGTTCAATTTCTATAAACAGCTAGACCCTTTAGGCTCTTGGGAGGTCATTACGAGGAACATCTCTGTCTGCGTCAGTGGAGACATAAGTGTGTTTTTATTCTCCATTAAATGAATTTCTATGGGATTGGGAGTTCATATGTAACAATATGAGGTGTTCAGAAATCACCCAATACCTTTATAGAAGGTCATAGAGAACTTCCTCCAAAACTACAGGAAACACTTCTTGACCTTTATGAACTTTTCCACACACTGCACTAGACTTACTTCCCACATGATGAACATATCACTACAGATCAGCAAGCTTATTAACAAGCCTCAACGTTCACACAGACGTTGGAGTCTCTGTAGATCTGCATCTTCTCACCATGTCTGCAAAGTGGTTCATGCCGAGTCTGTAGCTTTTCAGGCCCTGGTCAGCCAGCTTGTTGTGTTCCAGGACCAGCTTACGATTGGTCAGCCAGGTCATCTTACGCTGAGCCTCTTCTTCCTCAGATGCGTACCTCTTACCTGAGAAACACACACACACACACACACACACACACACACATTCATTCACCTTCTTTATTAATTATAAAAGAGATCTGCACAAAAGTTCTGGCCCACTCTGGAACTGTTAATCAGGATCACTTCAGCCTGCATGGTTCCGTCCAAAGATGCTTCCTGCTGTTTCTACACCTTTCAGCTCGAACCTTCTCTCAACTGCAGGAGCTTAATAATGACTCCTCACCAAATTCCAGCTTCCATCCGTGGAACTCCAGCTCCTCCAAAGAGACACTGGCTGCACCAGCCACAGCCACAAGAGCAGCGACAGCGAGCAGAACCCTCATTCTCTGTGTGGAGGGGAAAGGAAAATAATAAGCCGCATTAATTGAATTGAAATGGATCATATTAGCAGCACTTTTTTTAGCTCTGTTCACACTCGTGTTATAACACTATGCGGTTTGGTTTCATGTGTGATCACGGCCTGCTCCTTAAACTCAGCACATAGGCCTACACTTCAGCTCTACTCTTATAATTAACACCGTTTTATCAAAGACCCTAAAATAGAACCTTGTGGGACTCCACAAATTCTGTGAAACTATTACCAAATAAATAAACTTTCTAACCAACAGCAGGATTAATAACAGAATAATGAACCTAGGATTGAAGAGGTTAAACAGTAGCCTGGTGTAGGCTGATGTACTGGAACTTACTGAAGCAATTACGTTTTACTGAAGTTCATACAAAGTAAACTCACTAAAATTCATACTAAATAGAACACTTTTAACTAAAAATGTGGGCAAGAAATCCTGTTTCATGAGGCAAATACCTAAAACTACCCTTTTCAAAAGAGGGCCTGTGGTTCTTTTAGGGTTTCTCAGTAAAGACAGGGGTTCTATATGGAAACATGACCACTGTAAGTACCTTTTAAATGCTTACATGGCTTTTTGCTTTCTAATTCAATTAAAACATCTTGCAATGTTTCTTTATAGTTTATTCCTAATGTAAGTCACAGCATTTAACCCCTTAAACAGCCTATGTCCCACCAGAGGGCCTAAAGTGTTACTGCAAACTTCTATTAGCAGAGAACAGTCCCAACAGTTTATACAGAAGTCCCTGTAGTTACTGAGTAATACACCTTAGCGTGTGATAAGCCTTAGGGTGTTAAGGATTCAACTTGGGCTTAACAACATTAAAATACATCCTTGAGATTGATTTGACAAAAAGGAGAAATTGTTGCTTCACTTACTGATTAATTGAGGTATTCTTGTGTAAATATCTATAGCAGACCAAATACCATGTAAGCATCATGTCATCATGATTCCACATAGAACCATTGTTCTACATAGTACATGTTGTTCTTTTTAGTTGTTTTTTTTTGGCTTATAACCATAGTGGAACTCATTGTTATGCTATATGGAACCATTTCTCTAGAAAACAAAATACATATATTATATAGTTTATATATTTAAATATGTAGAACTTTCCATATAACAGATTATATATATATATATATATATATATATATATATATATATATATATGTGTGTGTGTGTGTGTGTGTATGTACCATTTAAGCATCCAGATGATGATTTTTAAGCAGGGTTTGACTATTTTGGAGCTCTACTGTATACCATAATTTTTAAAAGTTTAACAAACACCTGTCTGTGAGAGGTTCTCCCTAATGGTCTGAGTCTTAGCAGGTCTGAGTTCCTCTGGAGGGTACACTTTTACCTTTACTTGTTCTAATTTTAGCATCAATATGTTCTAGTCCCAGGTTCTGTGGGTGGTTTAGAACCTACCTGTGTACGTCCTCCTGCAGTCTTGAAGATATCAGAGTGAATGATAGTGTGTGTGTGTGTGTGTGTGTGTGTGTGTGTGTGTGTGTGTCTAAGCCGGTTAAGAATGTCCAGCCTGGTTTTATCTGTCGTTGTCTGTCTGCAGCATCTCTGCAGCCTAGAGGCCTTCACACACTGCTCACCACAAACACCCTGCTGTGGAACCGGGTGTGTGTTCAGGAAGGAAACCGCGTTCTCAGCTTTCAGCAGGAGAGACTTCATCTCAGCACCTTTAATACAGCCTGCAGGTCTGGCAGTTTGGACCATGTTTTTAAAAAAGACAAAGACCCCCATATTCACCATTAGTGTTGGACACAGAAAGAATTTTGCATCAATGACCCGGAGCTCTGTCTGTGGAGACACAACTGCCCCTCAAAGAAGCAAAGAACCTTGCCTTTACTATAGAACCCCAAAAGAACCCTTGTCCATAGCATAATTTCCACAACCATTCTAATGAATGCATTCAGCTACCTTAAGCTATAGAGAAGAACTGCCAATAGAATAGAACTCTGTGGAGCAGATCAACATCATGACCCTATCGGCACCATGCTGCCTAATACCAGGCGTGGGCTAGAGGGGTATAAAGACCCCCGGCATTGAGGAGCTGTGGAGCAGTGGAGGAACTGTGTTCTCTGGAATGATTATGGTGGAGGAGCTCCATCCAGTACTTTTGGATGGTATGAGTTGGGGAGTTGGGGATGATGAGGTGAAGTGGTGATCATCATCCAACATCCTGACCTCACTAACGCTCTTGTAACTGAATGCAATCAAATCCTCACAGCAATGAGAATCTAGTGGAAAGTCTTCTTCTCTGGACAGTAGAAGCAGTTACTCCAACAGAAGCAGGATCAACTCTTTAATATCCAAAGAAACGACAAATGAGCAGGTGTCCCAATACTTTTGTGTAGCTGCATGCATTCTTTAGAAGGGGTGTCAACTAACATTTGGACATTAGTGTGTGTGTGTGTGTGTGTATATATATATATATATATATATATATATATATATATATATATATATATATATATACACTATATCAAGCTCTAGTTCACACCTCCTTCAGACCACAGCACAAACATCAGTGCCTCTCCCCTCAAGTCTAACCACCAAAGTCTGACCAGCACTCCCCACACTGAACCCTCTGGTTCAGGTCAGGGTCACATGTCACATGACACATTTATGGCTAAATGCCATAAATACATTGCTGTGGGTCTCTGACCTGAAACAAAACCAAATGTCAAGCCTCAACACACCCAACCAGCCAGGTCAGATTCAGCTGTCCTGACTTTCAGGACTCCTGATTAGTTGTAGTGTTAGGAGGCGATTAGTCTGATAAAGAACATCAGTGAAGGTTATTGGACTGAAGTTTAAAGAGAAAAAAGGTGAATAAAGCTAATTCTAATTCTAATCAACCAGTTTGTCATGCTGGTCAACCAGGTTCACAATGCTAGTCATGCGTGGTCATGCCGGTGGTCTGGCTTGGTCAGGTTGATCATGCTTGTAGATTAGCTAAACCATCAGTCTCAAACAGAGATATGCCCTATACTGGTCAAAGCTAAGCTGGTCAACCAACTTAACTATCTGAACCAGCTTGAGTTTATAACAGGTGAAAAAAGTAATGCACATAGACGTTGAAGACATTTGAAAAGCACATCTGTTTAATGAAAAGAATGCAGCGACGGGTTTAATCGTCTTCTCTCTAAGAGGGATTCCTTAAGGTTCTGGCAGCCTCTGAGCTGTAGAGAAATCACATCACATCATAATAAATAATTACATTTCATTGTATTATTAAGCCGACAAAGCAAATTTAAGGTCGAACCTTCTGCAGGTCAGATTCAGTGAACTTTAGTCATAAACACGATCACAGTCTGGCAGTAGCTGGAAAAGGCTTGGTTTTGTAATGAAGCTTACCTTCAAACCACTGGGTACACAGCCTCTGAAGCAATCCCACACATGTTATTCTTGTTCCTGGACATCTTGATGTAGCCCTTATCACCCCAGCGAACACCCCAGCTGCAGAACAGAGCACTCTTAGTGAGGGAGGTTTGGAGCATTCATTAACTCAAACTGCTGCCTAATTATTCAATATCCACTGTGGAGTATTCAGTGTTTACTATGACTTATTTAGTATCCACAATGTATTGTTCAGTATCCAATGTGAATTAGTCAGTATCCACTATGCATTATTTAGTATTCATAATATATTATTCATTCTACTATATCTACTATAAATGATTTAGTATCTAATATGAAAGATTCAGTGTCTACTATGAACTAATCAGTATCCACTATTAATTACTCAGTATCCACTATAAATTACTCAGTATCCACTATGAATTACTCAGTACCTACTATGAATTGTTCAGTATCTACTACGAATTATTCAGTATCCACTATGAACTATTCAGTATCCACTATTAATTACTCAGTATCCACTATAAATTACTCAGTATCCACTATTAATTACTCAGTATCCACTATGAATTACTCAGTACCTACTATGAATTATTCAGTATCTCCTACGAATTATTCAGTATCCACTATGAACTATTCAGTATCCACTATGAATTATTCAGTATCCACTATGAACTATTCAGTATCCACTATTAATTACTCAGTATCCACTATAAATTACTCAGTATCCACTATTAATTACTCAGTATCCACTATAAATTACTCAGTATCCACTATTAATTACTCAGTATCCACTATGAATTACCCAGTATCCACTAGTAATTACTCAGTGTCTATTATGAATTATTCAATATCAACTATAGATTACTCAGTATCAACTATACATTATTCAGTATCCTCTATTCATTATTTATTATGAATTATTCAGTATCCATTATGAATTACTCAGTATCTACTATAAATCATCCAGAATCTAATATGAATTATTAAGTGTCTGCTATGGATTATTCAGTTTCTACAGTAAAGTATTTAGCATCTACTATGAATTCACTGGTATGTAGTTTACTATGGCAGTAAGGAATTGCAGTTATTTCAGAAAAGGAGCTTTTAGGGGTTAAGTCACATTAATGTTGTGAGGACGGTTCCAGTCAGGAATAGGCGTTTATTGATGTTGGGGGTTTTGTGGGTCTTTTCCTTTACCTGTTCTTGATCAGCCAGTATGCCTGCTCCTTCTCATCAGCCCCGTAACCAACAACTAGCATAGCGTGATTCGGGAAAGAGCTGCTGCAGAATTGATCTTCATACACACCTACAATCAGCCAGTGTTCATTATTGTCAGTGAGGAGATCATCACACACACACACACACACACACACAGACCAGCTAATCCTTTAGTCATTTAGTGAATCTATAACTCAGACATGCTAAGAGTGTATCAGACAGTCAAACCACCAGTGAAACCACTTTCCAAAAGAATTCAGTGTACAGGCCCAGCAGCAGTCATTTCCCATCACTATCTAGAACTCCCCTATTACACGATACAGCCAGCGCTGCGAAGGTGAGGGCTTCACAAACTGCCGCTAACACATCACGACTGGAGCTCGATACGCTTAGAGGAGAACCCTAACTGCTAATTCTGTCATGTCAGCTATTTGACAGACGCTGGCTGAGCGATGGAACAGAGGGAGGACTGTTCGACTCACCCAGAGTGAAAGAGCACAGTTATGCTTTCTGGGACTTTCAGACACTGACAGATGGCTGTGGCAGCACCAGGGATCGAACGTACAACCTCCCGATGGGTTCAGGATGTAACTGTGATGCTTCTGTCTTTTTTATTAGATTTTTTAAGTCCAACAACCATGTCACGAAGGGTTTTTAGGGGTTACCTGACTTGTAGAGCTGGAAGGTGTATCGGCTGATGTCTACGGCTACAGAAACGGGTCCCTTTAAGGCCACGGCTTCCTGCAGGACCAGTTCATCTCCTCTGGGCAAAACCACAACTTCACTGCAGGTAGCGCTGACTTTCTGTGGATTAAACAGGCACTTCCCTTCCTGAGGAGGGGTGTGAACAATGAGGAAACATCGCAGGCTAGCAGTCTATGCTGTATTGTGTAGTAGAGCTAATCAGGAGCTGTTCCAGGAATATAACATTGGGCTGTAATTGAAGGATCCCCTGTCCTGAACTGCAACATACTGAGCAAAGAATGGAACTCACAAGAGTTTAAGCTGAGCCTAATGTGAAAAAGTAAAAACACACAGCTGCTTCAGGGATGACATCTCATGTAGTGCAGCAGTAGAAAGCAGGCGTCCCAATACTTTTGTTTATATAATGTTTACATAGTACATAGTAACTCATAGGTTTCTCTCTTTCTAGCCTGCTCTTTTAACACTGGGTATGACCTGACCTCTAGTCAATCAAGCAATGGTGGACTCCACCTAGACAACTCCCAGTCTGTTGGACTGGTCTCTACGTCTTAACTCAAAGTCTTCTCAATGTCTCAAAGTCTAACTCAACACAAAATACGGGACCTTCATCTTCTAGGACATATCCCTCATCACTAAGAACGCTCGACTCACCTCGTTCTCATAAGGATAGGAGTCTTCTGACTGCAGGCCTTTGTTGTCTTTGACATAGTCAAAGGCCTTCTCCACCCAACCACCATCACAGCCATTGTTCCCATAACGCCCGGAGCAGTCCACCAGCTGTTGCTCGCTCAGGGACACCAGCTTCCCCGTCTTCTTGCACATCTGGGCTTCTAGCGCCCCCGTCTGAGAGGAGGGTGGAGGAGAAATAGAGGCAGGAAGAGAAATGTTAAGAGCTTGTCCAGTATTGTCAACAGTGGTGTGCAAGCATGAATCCGTGGTAGGCCACTGCTTATGGTTCCTGGATGTTCCTCACCGCGCTGAAGGCCCAGCAGGATCCACAGGTCATTTGTTTCTTAACTTCAGTCACGTAGCCTTCGACCCTCCAGTCCACAGTGTTCGGTAAAGGATCGCCCCCTGCCTGTCGGCGAAATGAAGCTACACTGCGGGTCTTGGTCCTGTTGAAGGATCTCAGGCACCTGCCGAACATGGCCTGGTACTCCTTGTTGTCCTATTAGACACAACATGGTGGGAGACGTGCGCTTTTTAATGGTTCTCTCAAGAGCAGCACTGAAGATTTAGCATCTGGCAGTAGCGGCAGTTTGAGTAGAGTTTGAGAACTCAAACTAACAAGTGAACCACAGTGACTCAACCCATAAGATGGAGCAACCCCGTCACCGCTGCGTTCATGTGTGTGTCCTTTTCCACACACTGCACTAGACTTACTTCCCACATGATGAACACTACAGATCAGCATCTTTCAGAACAAGCCTCAACGTTCACACAGATGTTGGAGTCTCTGTAGATCTGCATCTTCTCACCATGTCTGCAAAGTGGTTCATGCCGAGTCTGTAGCTTTTCAGGCCCTGGTCAGCCAGCTTGTTGTGTTCCAGGACCAGCTTACGATTGGTCAACCAGATCATCTTACGTCCAGCATCTTCTTCCTCAGACCCGTACCTCTTACCTGAGAAACACACACACACACACACACACACACACACATACACACACACACACTATCACCTTCCAGACATTCATGCTGAACTGACAATTCATGCAGTCCTGGTTCAAAGCCAAGGCTCCGTCTCTAGTACCTTATATATCTCACCATGCTCCAGTTTCCATTTCTGAAACTCCAGCTCCTCCAGAGAGACACTGGCTGCACCGGCCACGGCCACAAGAGCGGCGACAGCGAGCAGAACCCTCATTCTGTAAAGAGTGGTTAACAGGAACTGAGCTTTCACTAAGAGTAATTATTATTTACACTTTAGATGTTAGTATTTAGTGAGTAAAGCTGTACCTAGTATTGTAATGAATAGCTTAGTACTTACTCAGTCTTCTAATGAGTATTGTAGTCAATTACAATATTGTAATCAATTACTGTCGTAACGGAGTACTCAGTCGTTTAAACAAAATACCTTAGAAACTGATCATTCACTAAGAGTAAATTTTATCCATACCTTAAATTACCTTTCAGATATTAGTATTTAGTGAGTAACTCAGTACTTACTCAGTATTAATCAGTAATCAGAGAAATCAGCACTTAGGACAGAATGTTATAAGGAGTAACTTTCTCTGTATTTTTAACAGAGTAACAGAGCCGATGTACTCATTATTTACTCAGTATTTTAATCATATTAATTCAGTACTGGCTCAGTATTTTAAATAGAGTAACTCAGTACTTACTCAGTATTTTAATCAGATTAACTCAGTACTTGCTCAGTATTTTAATCAGAGTAACTCAGTACTTACTCAGTATTTTAAATGGAGTAACTCAGTACTTACTCAGTATTTTAAATAGAGTAACTCAGTACTTACTCAGTATTTTAATCAGATTAACTCAGTACTTGCTCAGTATTTTAAATAGAGTAACTCAGTACTTTCTCAGTATTTTAATCAGATTAACTCAGTACTTGCTCAGTATTTTAAATAGAGTAACTCAGTACTTACTCAGTATTTTAATCAGATTAACTCAGTACTTACTCAGTATTTTAATCAGATTAACTCAGTACTTGCTCAGTATTTTAATCAGATTAACTCAGTACTTGCTCAGTATTTTAATCAGAGTAACTCAGTACTTACTCAGTATTGTAATTGGAGTACCTCTAGAGAGTATCTTTACATTCCATTGCAGCTCTTACCTGTGTGTGTGTCCTGCTAGTGAAGTGAAGCTGTGTCTGAGTGTGTGTGTGTGAGTGTGTTTGTGTGTGTGTGTGTGTGTGTGTGTGTGTGTGTGTGTGTGTGTGTTGAAATAGTCTTGAAAGGTTATCAGTTGTTCTGCAGCTTCATCCTCTGCTCAGCACAAACAGCTGACTGCAGTCCGAGTGTTGGAGGTGAACTGCAGGACAAGACTGACCGACTGCCCATGGGTTTTACTCTGAAACCTCGGGTAGTGAAACTTAGTTCAATCAGACCTAGTTTAATTAGACTCATCAGAAATCACTTCATTTAGTTTGGGCAATAACAGCAAACATTACAGTTATTAAACTGGGTTCTAATATTTTAATATGACGTCCAGCAGGTCCAGTTCTACTGCTCCTCTTCTCCTCACATGTTTACTCAGTGTAAATTACACCTGCTGTTTTACATGATTATGAGAAATTATATATAAGAAGTTATATAGCTTAGACACAAATATGACATCATACAATATAGATATAATTCATATTAAAATGACACATTTCTCTGCGGTTTAGGTTGATGTAATAAAATGAAAGCGGTGATTAACCTGCTGGACAGTGAAGAAAGGGATGGTTTACTGTACAGGAATGCTGAGTTGTTCTGGGAACGAGGCGAAAAGCAGAACTCTAGTAGGGTTCTAGGAAGTAGATGGAGTAAGACTGTGCTGTGAGTGCTGTGTAAAGATGACTCGGTGCATTATCATGAAGATGTTGAGATCAGGATCTGAGGCCCAGTTAAAGAGACACGCAGGCTTCATTATCTGAGGATCAGTGACTGAATTCACTGCTGAGTTTCAACACGTCTAAAGAAGCTCAGGATCTGATAGTGTTTGTTATGAAAGCTTCTCCTCACAGGTTCTCCTTATCTGCTGGTTTACAGCCTGTTTTATTCCCCTTCTTTTAATCTGACCTGATCTTTCAGGACTGAAATCCACTGGTTCAGGGCAGCTTCCTCAACCTGTTTTGGACCAGCTCAGCTCAGCCCTGGATACCACAGAAACCCTGGATACCACAGAAACCCTGGATACCACAGAAACCTTGGACACCACAGAAACCCTGGACACATACTGTACATTTTGCGAATGCTGAGAGTTTATTGTAGCAGTTAGAAAGTTTAGAAGTTTAGAAAGAGGATGGTGATCTCTGGTGGTCTCTGGTGGTCTAGCTTATAACGCTGCTCTCTCTCCAACAGTGGATCAGGGAGAAAAAAATTAAAGCTAAAAGTGCAAAGTTTTTTTTGTTTTTTTTTACTGCTGCATGAAAAAATATGCTCAGGTCAGACTGAAGCGTCCTGCTGAGATGAGATGATCATCAGGGCTTTTCTCCAAATCTGTAGAAAAACATCATTTAATAGAATTATTACACATAAACTACAACATTATTACTGTTATGTAATTTATTCAGATCAGTAATAAATCATATTGAAGAGCCACCCCAGCTCCAGGAGGACCACCGGCCTAGAGTTTAGTTTCAGCTGGAATCAAGTCAACTCTCATACAGAACTTAGAACATCCTGGATGTTCTCAAACAGACCCACATTAATGTGAATTTACTGTAGTTTCAATAGTTTAGGTGTGGAGTAACTTTTGACCACTGGGTTTAAGTCTTAATCTGATCCACAACATCACAGATTGACATCAAAGCTCTTCAGAAAGGTCTGAGAAGAACAGCTGGAACTAAACTCAACAGGTGTAGATCTCAGGTGTGAGCGGGGTGGATCCACCTGTGATGAGAAATACCTTTAAACCACAGGGTAGACGGCGTATGAGGCAATGCCGCACTGGTTCCTCTTGTCCCTGGACATCCTGATGTAGCCGTTATCTCCCCACTTAACTCCCCAGCTGTGAAACAGAGCAGTATTTTAGTAGCGTTGTTTATCACCTCATTGGTACATTGTCACTAGCTACATTTCCATCCAAATGATTTTTACTACAAACGTTTTACCATGTGGGTCTGGGTATAGAAATGATGGTAGCGCTTTAGTTGGAGAGGTCGATTGTAGCTGGTTAATTAACCCTTAACAGAGGATCAGTAACAGCTGAAGATGTTTCTGATCCTAATCCCAACCCTAACCTCAACCCAACACCTAACCCTAACCCTGATCCTAATCGCAACCCTAACCTCAACCCACAACCTAACCCTAACCCTGATCCTAATCCTAACTTTAACCTCAACCCACAACCCAATCCAGACTTACCCACAACCTAATCATAACTCTGATCCTAATCCTAACCTTAACCTCAACTCACACCCTAATCCTGTGATCAGTGATTTCTCAGGTGAACGTCTACAGATCTGAACTTGGACTCTCCAGATAATGTGAAGAACAGCTGGATTCAGTGAAAGTCTTTTGGTGAAGAAAATGAAGCCTTTATGAATAAATGCAGACAATGTCCCTCACTTCCACCAGACACAGCGGCTGCGTCCCGAATCACACACTTACAAAAGTCTATACACCATCTATACAACAGTGTCCCACCATTTCAAGTGTGCTGGTTAGAAACGTCCCAATCAGTAGATCAGATCAGTAGATCAGACCAGTAGATCAGATCAGTAGATAACACTGCATCTGAGTTAAAGGTGTTAATGATGACGTGTTGGTTTACCTGTTCTTGATCAACCAGAACGGCTTTCTTCTCCAGGCTCTGCCATAGCCAACAAGCAGGACGGCGTGGTTCACGCGAGTCTTACTGCAGCCTGGCTCGTCATACACACCTACAGTCATTTAGGATTCCAGCTGTTAGTTGTAGACCAGCATACTGTCATCATAAAGCTAAAGGACCAGAGCAAGCCTGATGGTCTGACTGATGGTCATGATGAGTAGAGAAGGTTCTGTTCCTGAGCTCACCTGACTTGTAGAGCTGGAAGGTGTGTTTGGAGCAGTCTATGGCTACGGAAATAGGTCCCACTTTGGCCACAGCTCTCTTCAGGGCTACCTCATTTCCTTTGGGCAAGCACACATAACCACGGCAGGTAGCCCTAATTCTCTGTGGATTAAACCGGCACCTTCGGCCCTGAATGTGAAAAAGCAACATCAAGAGAAGTTGATCAAGAGAAATGTTTTGCAAAATATTTCCACAGTTCTCTCGTCCGTTTGGGCTAACATAGCTAACAGGCAGCATTTCTTACTATAAGCAGCAAAAGGATTTGCTTAGGACCTCCTAGCCACCAGGGGGACCACCATAGATAGACATGTAGAGGCCTAGGTTGTGAACAAAGGAGGCACTACTAAAGCACTGCAGCACTGATGTCCACTGACGAATAAGGGTCCATTTACTAGTCTTAAAGGAATGGTTTAGCCAATCATGCTAATGTTGCTAACAGTGAATGTACATCTTTAATGAACTGTTTAACATTTTTGTTGAGAACAGAATTCTTTTGCGAGACCTGTGTTTTAGGCTGTTCCCATCGTTATAATAATGCTAATGAGGTTAGCACCAAGCTACAGCTCCACACTGGATTCAGTTTGGCCTTGTCCATAGATCCAGAGTAAAACTAAAGAAGCTAACATCAGACAATGAACATGACGACAGCATGGAGAAGGGAAAGCTGTCCATCTCAGAAGCTTCACTTAGCATTAGCGTAGCCTCACCTTGGCCTTGTACGGGTAAGTGAAGTCCGCCTCCAGGCCTTTCCTGGCCTTGATGTACTGATAGGCCCTGTGCGGCCAACCACCGTTACAGCCATGGTTATGAAAACCCCAGGAGCAGTCGACCAGCTGTTGCCCACTCAGGGATATCAGCCTCCCTGTCTTCCGGTACATCTGACCCTCTAGCGCCCCCACCTGATAGAGACAATTACACACACACACACACATGCAAAAAAAAAACGACATTAAAAACAGAAGGTCTACCAAGATAAAGTTCTTTAGTGACCAGTCTGAATTTTGGGTCATTAAGTGTTTACCTTTGTTCCCTACTCTTCTGCCCCAGAGAGTCCTATTATATTGGCAGTTCTTCCTCTCAACAGGGACTAGACAAGCTGGATGTGTGCATTTGCACATCTGTGTCAGCAATGTGTGCATAGCTGCATGCATAGCTGATGGCATTTATTAAATGCATCATGTCCACAAACATTTGGACATATAGTGTAAGCAGCTGCTGATGCTCGGTGGCCACCAGGGGGCCCCCTCACAATATGCTACCCAAAGATACTCAGTTAAGGGGGAATAGGCAGCTGGTTGAGAGCTGAAGACTAAACCGCTGATCTACACGACATCTGCAGACATTTCTGTTACAGTAGTGTGTTTACAGATTTATCTGCTGGTAGCCAATCAGAGGACTAAATACGAATCATATAGGTTTGTGATTTTCAAAACTGTAATGAAACACTAATCACTTTATAGTAAATAATACATTATATGATTAATAATAATAATGTATTATTTATTTTATATATATATCTATAACTATATATATAACTCACCGCACTGAAGGCCCAGCAGGAGCCACAGCACCCCTGGTTCTTGACATCCGTCACGTAGCCCCTGGCCCTCCAATCCAGACTGCAGGGCAGAGGAGCAGTGTCCTCTTCCTCTGGTTGGATTGTAGACGTACAGAGGGACGTGGTCTCGTTGGAGGTGTCTAGGCAGCTGCTGAACATGGCCTGGTACTCCTGGTTGTCCTGTTGGAAGAGGTCAACGGCACTGAAAGTGTGGCCGATGGTCTTCCTCACAAATGCTGAATATACAGTTCTTACTAGTCACTTAATAAATAGTATAAATCTATAACAGACTAAGGTTTGGAAGTGTGAGAAAGCGTGTATGTGTTTGTGTGTGTGTGTGTGTGTGTGTGTGTGTGTGTGTGTGTGTGTGTTCTCACCATGTCTGCAAAGATGTTCATGCCGAGTCTGTAGCTTTTCAGGCCCTGGTCAGCCAGCATGTTGTGTTCAATGACCAGTTTGCGATTGGCCAACCAGGTCATCTTACGCTGAGACTCTTCTTCCTCAGACTTGTACTTCTTACCTGAGAAACAAGGTTTTTTGAAAGCAAAAAAATATGTATAATAATAACTAAATATGGGAGATATGTAGAAACAAAAATAACTTAATTAAATCAATGTTTATTAATCATATCCACATTGATACATGATACAGGGCTGAAATCTTTTTATTTTAAATGTTTAATATGATCTTTTATTTAAAATATAAAAATACATTAAATTTTTATTCATTTATTTCAGTATTTGTGCGTAATATTAATGAATGAATGATGGATATTAAATGTCCTGGACCAATATTTTTATTTATTTGTTTGTTTATTTAATTGTTCATTTAAATAAAAAAAAATAATTAATTTTTTTTATTTCACATTATTTTTGTCTCATATAAATTTTTAGATTTATATATCTTTGCTTCTATGTTACACATTTATTTATTTATTTTATTATTATATAAATATATAAGTTTTTGGCCTCCATATCAGAGAATCTTCATCAGTATTTTCTTTCTATATTAGGATGAATTCCCCATATTCTGTATCTGCTATTTATCTGTTTCAGTATTTGTCTAACTGTCCAACCCTGGGTGCACATCCAGCAGTGAAGTGACTAAAACCCTTACAGTCTTTGGATCATCACCACAGAACAGCAGGGTAATGGATTCAGCCATGGTTTACTGGGTTTACCTGCAGGTTTGGGGCCTGTTTCACTCATTTCTCACCACTTTATTTTCATGTCTATGGAGCTGCAGACTTGTTAGATGGAGATGTAATAAATACAGTGTAAAAACAGATGTGATGTAGACTTCTCACCATGCTCCACTTTCCAGCTGTCGAACTCCAGGTCCTCCACTGAGTCACTGACTGCACCAGCCGCAGCCACAAGAGCGGCGACAGCGAGCAAAACCTTCATTCTGCAAAGAGTTAAAGAGTGTGGAGGTTAAAGGAGGTGGAGGAATATTAATTACACTAAATTAGAGTAAATTAGTTAACTGAACTGATCTGGGAAATCTCTCCAAATCCAATCAGATCCTATCAGATTCAATCAGATCCAACCAGATCCAATCAGAATGAGCTGTTTTATTAATGACACAGAGTCTCAGTCTTCCAGTGAGGGATTAAGACTGAACTCTAGGAAAACGCTGAGTCCCCTTCAGCTCCATTGCTGGACTTTATGGAGTAATCGGATCTGAGCTGAAGTCTGAAGTTTGTCTTATTTTTAGCATCAAGAGCAAATTTGCTGAAAATACTGCTACCTCTGTGTGTGTATGTGCATGCATGTGTGTGTGTGTGTTTCATTACTTATCTGTCTGATCTCCTGGAGTTCTGAAGCTGCCTGTGTGTCTGTCATAAAAAGTGTATGTTTATATAGAAAGAAGCTCCGCCCTGTTTCTTCACTCTCAGTCACTCACTGTAAACACAGCTTTTAATTTATTACCTTAGAAGGAGAAACTGATCAGACGCTTCCATATTTGTCTTATAGTGTAATTTACATATGCAGAGTGGGCGGGGCAGAATGATGGACTGAATAATTATCACAGGAAATGACTTATTAAATCTCTCTACACGGCTGCTGCACTCAGCACTCTAATTATGTTTTGTACTGATCAGCCATAACATTAATACCACCTGCCTAGCATTGTTCGGTCAGCCTTTTGTGGCCTGACCCACAGCTCTGACCCATCAAGCTATGGATCCAACCAGTCTTATTCAGCATTAGCTTTTTCAGCACTTCGTCCTACACTAGCTCTTCTGTGGGATTCAGACCATTGCTACCCACACAGTCGCCGGGTTGTCCTTACTTGGTGCACTTTTAGTAAGTAAATCTGATCATGGTGCACTAGGAACACCCCACAAGACCTGCCTGATGTTTTGGAGATGTTCTGACCCAGTCTAAAACATCACCTTCAAGAACAGTAGATGACGCTAATCACGGTTGACATTCAGAAGGTCATTAGGCAGCATGGAGCCAATAGGGTCATGATGTTGATCTGATCCAGAGAGTCCTATTCTACTCTGAGGGAGTAATGGGTGTGGTCTGGCAGTGGGTCTACATGGTCTTAATCCAATGAAGGTCTATATAAAGCATTTCTAAAAGCTCAGGAAAAGAAGTGCAGCTTTAATAACTACTTTATGAAGACCGACTCCAGCTGTGTGGAAGGAGCTTTCTCATTGGGCTGCAAAGAGAAAGCAGAAATAGGTCAGAGATTTTAAAACCCGGCAACTTGGTGTTATCTGATTGTGTTTCTGAGAGGGTTTAACCTCATGCATCCTCCTTATCTGGTGTTTGGCAGGGTGTTTTATTCACCCACTAATTTATTTTATGCTAAATCTCTCACCCGCTGTCTCAGCTCTGTTTTAATGCAGGCAAAAGTTTAGTGGTCCAACACTGTATACAGGGTTTAAATATACTATGATAAATATTAAAATATATGGATTTCTATGTAAACTGGAGGTTGAATGAAATTCCACTCTGCTCTGGATTCAATCAAGGCTGGAAAAACCAAAGAGGAACTCTGAAGACTATAAAGACTGTGGAAAATGACTTATATATATATATATATATAAATATATATATACATATATTACTAATATTCAATATACATAGAATTCATGTGAAACTGGACATTTTCCTGGAAAGAGTTGATCTACATGGGTTCAGAAGGTTCCCACTGCTCATGAGCACCTCTAGTTTTAGAACACTGGAACAATAGGCTGGTATATAACTGTACATACTGTTCTCATATACATAAAATATGGAACATATATTTTGGATTGGTCTGTAAATAAATAAATAAATACATACATACATATATGTATATGTGTATGTGTATGTGTATGTGTGTGTGTGTGAGTGTGTGTGTGTGTGTGTTAATGTCAGAAGAATGGACAGTTTGTGGCATATATGTCCTATATTTTATGTGAAATATCTGCAAAAAATTTATTTGCATATTTGTAACAAAAGTATATTTGTTTCTGCAGATATTCAACTGAAAGATCCCTATAATGTTTAAAAATTTCCAGTTTCACATGAATTCTATGTATGTTGCCCCTCAGCACATACCTCTCCAATTTGCACACACACACACACACACACACACACACACACATAGGCTAAAAGTCATGCTAGACAATAGGTTTGAGTACCAAAGTATATAACCATAAATATAAAGAGGGAAAGATCACAGAGATCCAACTCTCCTCCTGGAAAGAGTTGATCTACATGGGTTCAGAAGGTTCCCACTGCTAATGAGCACCTCTAGTTCTAGAGCACTGGAACAATAGGTTACACTTTATACGGTTATATTAGACCTGAGACTCGGAGAAGTGCTTTCCATGTTTAAGCTGATCCAAACGTGAAGTTAACTGAGTTTCCATTACGAAAGCTGACCAAAAGGACTGGTTTGTTCCAATCCTCCCTGTGAACGGCTCTGTGAAGGTGATCAAAACAGCTTGGTGAAGTTCTCAAGAAAGCCTGACTGTACTTGTGGCCAAACAGCTGGGCTGTAGTCCGATCCAAAGTTTTACTGGTTAACTGGGAGATAATTTACTGGTTAACTGGCCAAAGCACAGAGTTCATGAGCACTTAGCACAGGCTGAACAGGGCTCATCACTGGAGAAACAGCAGGAGCTAGATCACTCAGCTGGTCGCTGATCTCCTGCAGACTCTTAGGGATCTGAGACAAAGCTTTGCGTGTTGCCCTTGCTGTTGGGTTAATGCGCTGATGAGTCGCTTGTGATTCTGGCCGAGCATTGGGCCCTGGCTACTCGCTGTGATATTCAGCTGTCTACATGAAGTCACAGTGTTCAGTCGCAACCAATAAACAGCAGGGCAAAAGGACAATTCGTTATAATGGTCAGAAAACAGGCACTGGTCAATAATGAGGAGGCAGTAGGGAGATACATGGGCAATCCGAGAATCAGAGCAGGTGTATATGTGCACAAAAACATTACAAACAGTGAGACAGTTTGGGATTGGTTGAAGGAGAGCTTGTGAAAGTGACACGAGGGCCTGTGGACTCCTGGAAGGTTTACAGGCTGGTCGGAGAGATGGGAGCTAGCGGGTGGCGTGACAAAAAGAGAGATTCCTGCGAGTTGTGGTGGTTTCTATAAAGGCAGAAATGGTCGACGACTAGCGCTTTAAATATGAAGAATACCGACCCTGCGGGATCGGGCTGTGTAGGAGGAGAATGTGTGGAACAGTTCATACTAAATGTGGAGGTCACACCTTGTAACGGCTATCTTTTACAGGAAGCTTGACTGTGAACCGTTTATCTTCTTTGTGACGAGGTAGGGTTATGTTAGATGGAGCCTGTCAAAG
This sequence comes from Salminus brasiliensis, assembly GCF_030463535.1. Lineage (NCBI taxonomy): Eukaryota > Metazoa > Chordata > Actinopteri > Characiformes > Bryconidae > Salminus > Salminus brasiliensis. The sequence goes on along the minus strand of NC_132887.1, from coordinate 41,023,289 downwards.
ATGGAGAAAGATCAACACTACTCTTCATCACATCACACACTGTACTTTATATATCTCCAGTGTGAGGCAGTGTGTTTAAAAACATGACATTTACTGCATTTTAATTAAAGTGTCTTTTTATATTAATGTAATGTTCATCTGGAAACAGCATTACTGAGGTCGGGATGTTGGATGATGATCACCACCTGTCTTGTGAAATTTTGAATCAAAGGGAGGATCGTCAAATAACTCCACACCAAATGTTCCATATAAAAGGTCCCTATATTTCAAAATCAATACAAACAACATACTTAGCAGAACGCTTTCAGCTTCACAATGAGACTTGCTGTTACTCACTACTCACACTGGATCGGGAGAGCCGTCAATCCTGGTAAGAGACAGCTGTCCCAGTAAACCAACGAGCTGGACCTGCAGTTCCACTTAGCCAACTCTTCCCATAAAAGGGGGAAACCCGTCCCCTATATCTTTAACAAAATAGAACTGTGCGTGGACGAGGCGGGGGCCAACTGCTCCCACCAGGGACAGCCTTTTACTATCCCTTTTTTCCCAACCGATTTCGCAACCGTATCCTAATGAAAAACAAGTTACATAATTAATTACATAAATGTGCGTTTGCAGTATTACATAGCCTGTGACTTAAAACAGTTATAATAAGGCTGATTCAGCATATTGCCGATACATTATGACCAGCAAGCATACCTTCAATATAAGGTAAACATGGATGCATTATATCCTTATATTCGGATAACGTAGACCAAATTAGCGTGGTTCCGCAGTGCACCTGCACCACTTCATAATGCCTTTCATAGTACAAACACCCTTGCAGCCTATCCAGAGGAGTGGGCCTCTTCCTAGTGGTTACATCCCATAACTGAACAGTGAGTTGCTCATACGATACAGTGTGCACTAATTGGACGGAGTGTAATCTAAGGCGGCACCTGGGCGTCGGCAGGGCAGAATTCATTCTTCCTACACCACCCCACCTCATCATCCCCATCCAAAGTCCAAAAGTACTGGATGACCGGTTGAAGACCGACTCCAGCTGTGTGGAAGGAGCTTTCTCATTGGGCTGCAGTGAGAAAGCAGAAATAGGTCAGAGATTTTAAAAGCCGGCAACTTGGTGTTATCTGATTGTGTTTCTGAGAGGGTTTAAGCCCATGCATCCTCCTTATCTGGTGTTTGGCAGGGTGTTTTATTCACCCACTAATTTATTTTATGCTAAATCTCTCACCCGCTGTCTCAGCTCTGTTTTAATGCAGGCAAAAGTTAAGTGGTCCAACACTGTATACAGGGTTTAAATATACTATGCTAAATATTAAAATATATGGAATTATTTTATACATAACATTTCATCATGCAAAAACTTTGTATCTAAAAAAGGTAACTTTACCTTCTTACACTTTGAGTGGAAGTCAATGTAAGAAGATTTTATTCAAAGTCATTTTGGAGCATTTCCATTCATCATTACATTTTGACAAAGTATTAAGGACAACTAGCAAATACCTCAAAAAGTCAAAAATGCATTAACTGTCTCTACTGTCCGAGGAAGACTTTCTACTAGATTCTGGAGCATTGGTGTGAGGATTCAGTCACAAGAGAGTTAGTGAGGTCAGGATGTTGGATGATGATAATCATCACCCCACCTCATCATCCCCACCTCATCCCAAAAGTACTGGATGGAGCTCCTCCACCATCATTCCAGAGAACACAGCTCTTCCACTGCTACACAGCTCCTCAATGCTGGGGGGCTTTATGCCCCTCTAGTCCACACCTGGCATTAGGCAGCATGGAGACCTTAGGGGTCATGTTGATCTACTCCGGAGAGTCCTCCTCAAATCTGGACAGAAATAAGCAGTTTGCCTTCACTGCAGTGTTTCTTCTTGCGTTATCACAAGATTATGCTACCAGTATTTAGCAGATTAATAAACAAATTTAAAGATTTTAAAATATTTAAAAGTAAGATTCAAAAATACAGATTACTGTAGTTTTAGTAAAAATTCAGGTTAATTCAAAAGATTTCAGTCGGGTATTAGTCTAACCTTTAACCTCATGTGTTTGAGTAACTTACAATATTTAGCAGTTAAAGTACATTCAACTTTTTTATTTGTTAACAAAGCTAAACCTAGGACACAGAAACCATGGATACCACTAGATACCACAGAAACTCTGGACACCACTGGATACCAGGTAAACCCTGGATACCACAGAAACCCTGGATACCACAGAAACACTGGACACCACAGAAACACTGGACACATACTGTACATTTTGGGAATGCTGAGAGTTTATTGTAGTTGTAGCAGTTAGAAAGTTTAGAAATTTAGAAAGAGGATGGTGGTCTCTGGTGGTCTAGCTAATAATGCTGCTCTTTCTCTCCAACAGTGGATCAGGGAGAAAAGAATAAACATTAAAGCTAGAAATTAAAAATAAAAGCTAAAAGGGTAAAAAAAAAAAAAAACAGCACAAATAAAAATACAGTCAGGTCAGACTGAAGCGTCCAGCTGAGATGAGATGATCATCAAGGCTTTGTCCTTTTCTCCAAATCTGTAGAAAAACATCATTTAATATAATTATTACACATAAACTACAACATTATTACTGTTATGTAATTTATTCAGATCAGTAATAAATCATATTGAAGAGCCACGCCAGCTCCAGGAGGACCACTGGCCTAGAGTTTAGTTTCAGCTGGAATCAAGTCAACTCTCATACAGAACTTAGAACGATGTAGAATACCTTTAAACCACAGGGTAGACGGGTCTCGTGGCAATGCCGCACTGGTTCCTCTTGTTCCTGGACATCTTTATGTAGCCGTTATTTCCCCACTTAACTCCCCAGCTGTGAAACAGAGCACTCTTAGCGCAGCATGTTTTCAGTATGGAACATCCTTTTACTTTATTAGTTTTAGTATTTAAAGAAACTGCAGAGTGTGTTTTAGTTATGTGTAATTTAATAGATTTATTTTATTTCATGCTGATTAAACCATTAAAGATAATAACAATACACAATTTTAATAGATTTACTGAAGGAGTCGCTGTAAAACTGCAGCATTCATGGTTGAGGATATTTCATCAGTGCCAGTAATTCTGTTAAAGAGTTTTTGGAAAACATGTTTGGGGTTTTGATGGCGTGTTGGTTTACCTGTTCTTCACCAACCAGAATGGCTTTCTTCTCCTGGCTCTTCCGTAACCAACAAGCAGGACAGCGTGGGTCAGGTGTTTGTTACTGCAGCCTGGCTCGTCATACACACCTGCAGTCATTTAGGATTCCAGCTGTTAGTCAGGAAGTTCAGTCGCTATCCAATCAGTTCAGCACTTGTAGAACTGACTCAACATGGAAGCCAAAGGACCGGAGCAAACCTGACCACTCTGACTGTTCATGATGGCCAGGCCTGCTCTGCTCCACAGGATTTCTTGTTGACAGTAAAACTATCATGGATGAATAGAGAAGGTTCTGTTCCTGAGCTCACCTGACTTGTAGAGCTGGAAGGTACGTTTGGAGGTGTCTATGGATACTGAAATAGGTCCCACTTTGGCCACAGCTCTCTTCAGGGCTTTCTCATTTCCTTTGGGCAAGCACACATGACCATGGCAGGTAGCCCTAACCCTCCGTGGATTAAACCGGCATGTTCCGCCCTGGAAAAAAGACCAGAACCATCAGGAGAAACGCATGCTGTGCTTCTTTAGTTTGGGCTAATGTAGCTAACAAGCAGCATTTCTTACTACAAGAGTTTGCTAAGGACCTTCTAGACACCAGGGACCAACCACAGATGACATATTAGAGGCCTAGATAGTGAACAAGTGCTAATGTTGCTAACAGTGTATCAAACTGAATAGTCATCCAACAGCATCTTCTATTTATTTTTTCTATTTATTTATTTATTTATTTATATATTTATTTATTTTTAAAAGCACCAATGCTATTCAGAGCTGCAGCTTAACCCCCGGTTTGATGCTATTCATGGCAGTAGAATGGAATAGAGGTGTCCAGTAATCTGTGACAGACTGGGCTGTGTGGGTTCTGACTCTGTCTGAGACGTAGTCATTTATAAATATGGACAAAAGTCTATGGACAAAATTCAGGAGTCAGGAGGCTGCTACTGTTTTCAGCCACGCTACTCCACCCCCAACTGACCCTGCTTGATCAACGATGCGGCCTTTAAGCATCAGATTGGAAGATGCTGATTGGCTGAATTCATGCTGCTTTGTGCTGCTGTGAGTTTATCTATGTTACAATAACATAATGGTTGAAAAATGACATACAAAATTAACATCGTTAGCGTAGCCTCACCCTGGCCTTATAGGGGTAGGTGAAATCCGCCTCCAGGCCTTTGACGGACTTGATGTATTTAAAGGCCTTAATGGCCAAACCGCCTTTACAGCCATGGTTGTTAAATTTCCTGGAACAGTCAACCAGCTGTTGCTCGCTCAGGGAAATCAGCTTCCGTGTCTTCCGGTACATCTGACCCTCTAGCGCCCCCGTCTGCAACATAAGAAAGGTTTAAATAAGACAGGCTCCTCCAGAATCCTCTCTAACCATGTTCTAATCATCTGAAATTACATTAGAAATAGAAATGATGTTTCTTTTTATTAATTTTATAAATGATGATTAAAGACATTTCAGTTGTGTGAGATTAATTAGATTACCTCCGTCTCTCAGTGTGGATCATATGAAGATCAAATGACTTCAAAGGGTGTCCTAATTTGGGTTCTAGAACTGTACCATAGTGTAGGAGTAAAAACTACAGGTTTCGTGTAGGGTTGCTGAACTCACCGCACTGAAGGCCCAGCAGGAGCCACATTTCCCCTGGTTCTTAACATCCGTCACGTAGCCCCTGGCCCTCCAGTCCACTCTGCAGGGCAGAGGAGCAGTGTCCTCTTCCTCTGGTTGGAAAGTAGATGTACAGAGGCTCTCAGTGTCGTTGAGGGATTCCAGGCAGTTGCTGAACATGGCCTGGTACTCCTGGATGTCCTGTTGGAGAGAAAGAGATGACGATGAAAGCGCAGCTTCAGCGAAGCGCTAAAATGGTAAACAGGTAAAGGTCTTTCTCGGGTTTCTCACCATGTCTGCAAAGATGTTCATGCCAAGTCTGTAGCTTTTCAGATCCTGGTCAGCGAGCTTGTTGTGTTCAATGACCAGCTTACGATTGGCCAACCAGATCATCTTACGCTGAGCCTCTTCTTCCTCAGACTCGTAACTCTTACCTGAGAGACAAGTAAATATGGGAGATACACAGAAGCATAAGTAATTAAATGCAGCACCCCCTGCAGGTTTGGGGCCTGTTTCACTCATTTCTCACCACTTTGTTTTCATGTCTATGGAGCTGCAGACTTGTTGGATGGAGATGTAATAAATACAGTGTAAAACAGATGTGATGTAGACTTCTCACCATGCTCCACTTTCCAGCTGTCGAACTCCTGGTCCTCCACTGAGTCACTGACTGCAACAGCCGCAGCCACAAGAGCGGCGACAGCAAGCAAAACCTTCATTCTGCAAAGAGTTAAAGAGTGTGGAGGTTAAAGGAGGTGGAGGAATATTAATTACATTAAATTAGATTAATTTAATTATTAAAACTGACATCAAACAGAGCTGATTTTCCGCCAATGTTATTGTAAGAAAAGTGACCTGGAGTTAACTGAACTGAGACCCAACCAGATCCAATCAGATCCAACCATATCCAATCAGAATGAGCTGTTTTATTAATGAGTCTCAGTCTTCCAGTGAGGGATTAAGACTGAACTTTAGGAAAATGCTGAGTCCCCTTCAGCTCCATTGCTGGACATTACTTTATGGAGTAATCTGACCTTTGCTTCGTCCTGAGCTGAAGTCTGAAGTTTGTCTTATTTTTAGCATCAAGAGCAAATTTCTGAGCACTGGTACCTGTGTGTGTGTGTGTGTGTGTGTGTGTTTCAGTACTTACCTGTCTGATCTCCTGGAGTTCTGAAGCTGCCTGTGTGTCTGTCATAAAGAGTGTATGTTTATATATAAAGAAGCTCCGCCCTGTTTCTTCACTCTCACAGTCGCTCACTGTAAACAACTTTTTTTGGGCAGGGGATTTCAATTATTACCTTAGAAGGAGAAGACGCTTCCATATTTGTCTCATAGTGTCATTTACATCAGCAGTGTGGGCGAGCCAGAATGACCCACTGTTTTAGGCATGGTGCCAATAGATACTCTAGAGAGTCCTATTCTATGTGTAAGCTGTGTGTGTGTGTGAGCATTTGCACATCTTTGACCACAACGGGTGCAACAGTAGCTGAAACCATTCATCAGATGGGGCGTCCACAAACCTTTGGACATATAGTGACTACATTCAGAGCTGGTTCTTCATGTTTGTCTGGGGGTTTCTCTGTTGAAGGCCCCAGGTTCTGATATGTGTAAAAGTGGGCTTTTATTTAATTAAAAAAAACACTTCCATTAAAATAAGAACGGCTTCTGAAATATTAGCACTTCTGAGAACAGTGAGTGTGTTAACCACTGTGGACACCATCTGAACCTCTTGAGAAAGCTGTGTGAGCTGGTTTGAGTAACGTGTGGGGACCACTGGGCTGCTTTAGCAGAAGTTCGACAGAGGACAGTGACCTCTCCTTTTCACAGCATGAGGACCTGTTACTGCACAGGGTCAATTTCTCAGATCCAGATGAACTCCAGAAGACTACAGCAGTGTTCACACTGGTGCTTCACCACTGTCTATACGGTTTACTCCAAGACTAAGATCAGCCAATGACTGGGAGACCTGGCCTAAAGGCTCAGTATAGAGGTCTTCACTGAGCTCCAACCTGACAGAAGCTAAATCTGATGCTTGTGTTTCCAGACAGATCTCAGATATCTGATCACCAGCTCAGACGAATTAGTGAGATCTGATCTTGGGCAGATTGTTTCTATAGAAGATGAACAAGGTTGGGGCAAGAACTGATCCAGAGCATCCTGATAATACAGACAGACAGACAGAGAGACAGACAGAGAGACAGACAAACAGAAAGACAGACAGACAGAGAGACAGTTTCTGTTGCTGCATCACTGCAGACGTTGGTCAGCAGTCCGTTTTCAGAAGAAGAGCCACAGTGGGCAGTACGTTCTGCCCTTCTGTTTCAACAGTTCTTGTTTCTAGCTGATGTTGTCAGATCACAGTCATGCTGGTTCTCCTCCCAGTACCACCATTATAACCACCACATCTCTATTCCCCTGTGAAAAAACTTCTTCCAGTATGTAGTCATCAAATAGAGACTAGCAATGTATGAAAATGAACTACCGCTCCAAAGTTTAGGATCAAATTTCCCTCTTTTTGAAAGAAAAACACAAACAATATTCTCCATTTCACAATTAATTTAAGTATATCAGATGATTTTTAAAGAATAAAAAGTTTGTATTAAAGTTTATTTTTGTATAGAGGCTTATTTTGTATATAGTCCTATTATAAGCAATTCTCAGTCCTCTGCCTAAATCTCCTGGCATGGCCGCCAATCCAAGTTAAGGATGTTATTGGGCTTATTGGTTTTTAGGACACCCTTGCTCAATTCTGAAAAGCGTTATACTAATAAGGGAGCATAAAAGGGAGCACAACATTCTAGGTTACTTTAGTATCTGAAGCATCAGCGGTTGTTGGCTTACAGGCTCAAAATGGCCAGAGAGAACCAACTTTCTTTAGAGACCCGTCAGTCCACTGTTGTGCTAAGGAAGGAAGGCTACTCAATGCGAGATATTGCCAAGAAACTGAAAATATCTTACCATGCTGTTAACTACTCCCTTTGAAGAGTGACCCCAACTGGCTCTAACAAGGACAGAAAGAGGAGAGGGAGGCCCCGATGCACAACTGTGCAAGAAGATAAATATCTTAGAGTGTGCAGTTTGAGTTTGCTGTCTGTTGACGCCTCACAGGCCCGTCAAACACCAGTGTCAGCATCAACGGTCAAGAGACGACTCACACTGGCCAATAAAAAGAAAAGACTGTGATGGGCCAAACAGAAAAGACATTGGACACTGGACGATTGGAAGAAGGTGTTGTGGACAGATGAGTCCAAGTTTGAGGTCTTTGGATCAAACAGAAGAACATTTGTGAGGCGCAGGACCAATGAAAAGACGCATGATCAATGCTTAATGCCATCTGTTAAGCATGGTGGAGGCAGCGTGATGGTCTGGGGATGCTTTGGAGGTGGTAAAATAGGAGATTTATACAGAGTGGAAGGGATCTTAAAGAAAGAAGGCTACCACAAGATTTTGCAACACCATGCCATACCCTGTGGATAGCCTGTGGATTTCATCCTACAATAGGATAATGACCCCAAACACACCTCCAAATTGTGTCGGCAATGTTTAAGAAGTCAGCTGGAATTCTGACTGTAATAGAGTGGCCAGCACAGTCTCTGGATCTGAACCCTATTGAGCTGTTGAGGGAGCAGCTTGACCGTATGGTACGGAGGAAGACTGCATCAAGCCAATCCATGTTGTGGGAGATGCTACAGGAAGCATGGGGTGAAATCACATCAGATTACCTCAAATAGTTGACAGCTAGAATGCCAGGCTGCCAGGCTGTAATTGCTGCAAAAGGTGGCTTCTTTGATGAATAAATTGGTAAAGTAAAGTAAGTAAACATAAACCATAACAGCCATAATATTAAAACCACTGACAGGTGTGGTGAAAAACATTATCTTCATCTACAGTGACTCCTGTCAAGGGATGGATCTATGTCCAAAACATCAGCCTTGTGGGGTGTTTCGTTTCAAAAGTGGTTCAAGAAAATACAAGTACCGGTGACATGAGCACCCAAGGCTCACTGATGCTCTTGGAGGTCCCACAACACACCTTACAGGACTAAATTGCCTCATTGTCTCATCCCAAACTTCCCAACTCATTCCAGGCGTACTGGATGGAGCTCCACCATCATTCCAGAGAACACAGTTCTTCCACTGCTCCGCATGGAGCCAATTGGTTCATGATGTTGATCTGCTCCAGAGAGTCCTATTCTATTGGCAGTACTTCTCTACAGTGTCAACTTAAAGTGCAAGTTAAAGTAGCTGAATGCATTGATTAGAAGTGATTAGAATTCAGTTTTACTAAAAATCAATCAGACCTAGTTTAATTAGACACATAAGAAATCAATAACAGCAAATATTACAGCAGTTATTAAACTGGATTGTAATATTTTAATATGACATCCAGCAGGTCCAATTCTACTGCTCCTCTTATTTTCACATGTTTACTCAGTGTGAATTACACCTGCTGTTTTACATGATTATGAATTTTAAAATATTTAAAAGTATGTATCGAATATTAAAGCATCACATTGTAATGATGTACATTTCTCTGAGGTTTAGATTGATGTAATAAAATGAAAGTGATGATTAACCTGCTGGACAGTTAAAGAGACACGCAGGCTTCATTATCTGAGGATCAGTGACTGAATTCACTGCTGAGTTTCAACACGTCTAAAGAAGCTCAGGGTCTGATAGTGTTTGTTATGAAAGCTTCTCCTCACAGGTTCTCCTTATCTGCTGTTTTACAGCCTGTTTTATTCCCCTTCTTTTAATCTGACCTGATCTTTCAGGACTGAAATCCACTGGTTTAGAGCAGCTTCCTCAACCTGTTTTGGACCAGCTCAGCTCAGCCCTGGATACCATAGAAACTCTGGATACCACAGAAACCCTGGATACCACAGAAACCCTGGACACCACAGAAACCCTGGATATAACAGAAACCCTGGACACCACAGAAACCCTGGATACCACAGAAACCCTGAACACCACAGAAACCCTGGATACCACAGAAACACTGGACACATACTGTACATTTTGGGAATGCTGAGAGTTTATTGTAGGTGTAGCAGTTAGAAAGTTTAGAAGTTTAGAAAGAGGACGATGGTCTCTGGTGGTCTCTGGTGGTCCAGCTAATAATGCAGCTCTCTCTCCAACAGTGGATCAGGGAGCAAAAATAAACATTAAAGCTAGAAATTAAAAATAAAAGCTAAAAGTGCAAAGAAAAATAGCAACTGCAGACTTTTTTTATTATTTTAACTGCTGCATAAGAAAAATCTGTTCAGGTCAGACTGAAGCATCCTCCTGAGATGAGATGATCATCAGGGCTTTGTCCTTTTTTCCAAATCTGTAGAAAAACATCATTTAACACAATTATTACACTACAACATAAATATCATTATGCCATCAATCAAAGTTAAAAACTCCCATCACAAATTAGGTTTATTAGCAAAATGAACAAACTTTCAACTGTTTACAACAGACCAATAAAACTACACCGATTTAAATATCCCAACACAACTAAGAGAAAGTGTTTTTACCACATTCAGCACAGAATTCCACTTTCTCAGAATGACTCAACCCCTTTCATCATATACAAACATGATGCACAGCCAAACTTCAGCTTCTGGCAGCAGTGTTCCTGAGGAATCCTAGCCTATTCCTCATGAGCAGTGTCTTTCAGTTCACCGTAGCCACCCCAGAACCTTACAGGCCTTCTTCTGGTGGACTGTGAGGTATGCTTAGCTTGGAAGGTCTAGTGACGCCCTAAGGTTTTCTCCTAGGATCTCCTCCTAGGACTTGATCAAACCCATCTTGCCCTCAACACTCTGCAGGAAGCAAAGCAGCCCCAGAACATCACTGAGCCACTGCAATGCTTCACTGTAGGCAGGGTGTTCTTTTCAGTGTATGCTTTATTGTTCCTCCTTCAGATGTACAGCTGATCTATGGGCTTGTTCTATAGCACTTGTTGTATTAGTTGTGTTGAGATATTTCAATTGATCTTGTTTCATTGGTTTATACTAAGAGAACGACTACTGTCAAGTTTATTTCACAGCTGGAATCAAGTCAACTCTCATACAGAACTTAGAACATCCTGGATGTTCTCAAACAGACCCACATTAATGTGAATTTACTGTAGTTTCAATAGTTTAGGTGTGGAGTAACTTTTGACCACTGGGTTTAAGTCTTAATCTGATCCACAACATCACAGATTGACATCAAAGCTCTTCAGAAAGGTCTGAGAAGAACAGCTGGAACTAAACTCAACAGGTGTAGATCTCAGGTGTGGACGGGGTGGATCCACCTGTGATGAGAAATACCTTTAAACCACAGGGTAGACGGCGTATGAGGCAATGCCGCACTGGTTCCTCTTGTTCCTGGACATCTTTATGTAGCCGTTATCTCCCCACCCAACTCCCCAGCTGTGAAACAGAGCACTCTTAGCACAGCATGTTCAGAGCAATGACTCTCTTCTTTAACTGAAGACCTTTTCTAGCTTATTTTAGCTCTATTTTATGCTTCCTAACCACCAGAGGGCAGCATAGCCTGTGAATCTACATCCTCAGTGAGTGTGTTGATAGAGAACTTATACCAGCAAGGTCACTTGTGATTCCACTCACCCTCAAAGGATGTGGCCACACTGGTTCTCCAGACCCTTGTTTTGCGACACCATGTGGATTTAGCAACCTAGCTCGCTCGATGGAGCGCATTCTCAGCTCAATCAACCACTAATCATGGTTGGTGGCTGGTTGGTGGCTGGTTGGAGGGGCCATTGCAGTGTGACCACAGCCTTTAAGGGTAAGCGGTGTGCACTAGTTGTGAAGTGCAGAAGTGTGCTGGGTGTGGCTAAAAGAATGCTCAACTGTTCAGCTCATGGAGCGAAAGGTCCAGAAAAGGCTGCAGTTGCTCTAAATGGAAAGTTGCTGTTTGGGGTTTTGACGGCGTGTTGGTTTACCTGTTCTTCACCAACCAGAACCGCTTTCCTCTCCAGGCTCTGCCGTAACCAACAACCACGACAGCGTGGGTCACGCGAGTCTGACTGCAGCCTGGCTCGTCATACACACCTGCAGTCATTTAGGATTCCAGCTGTTAGTCAGGAAGTTCAGTCGCTATCCAATCAGTTCAGCACTTGTAGAACTGACTCAACATGGAAGCCAAAGGACCGGAGCAAACCTGACCACTCTGACTGTTCATGATGGCCAGGCCTGCTCTGCTCCACAGGATTTCTTGTTGATAGTAAAACTATCATGGATGAGTAGAGAAGGTTCTGTTTCTGAGCTCACCTGACTTGTAGAGCTGGAAGGTGTGTTTGGAGGTGTCTATGGCTACTGAAATAGGTCCCACTTTGGCCACAGCTTTCTTCAGGGCTACCTCGCTTCCTTTGCGCAAGCACACATGACCACGGCAGGTAGCCCTAACCCTAAATGGATTGAACCAGCACATTCCAACCTGGAGAAAAAGAGGAACCATCAACAAAAGCGGGAGAAGTTCCTTTTAATACCCTTTATTTTGGAAGAAACAATGAAGTGTCCCAATACTTTTGTCAATTTAGTGTAGCTAATACCCCACCAATTAGCATGGTAGCTAGCTGTAGGCCTAAATCATCACACACTCCCCCCAAGCCATATGCAGGTGTTCAGTAATCCAAAAGTGTCATGAACCAAATAATGTGGTTCAGTGTATGCCTTTCTGTTATCTAGAACGCAGTGTTTTGCTATATTCTTTTGTCTGTGCCTTATAGCTCCAGAGTAAAACTAAAGAAGCTAACATCAGACAATGAACATGACGACAGCATGGAGAAGGGAAAGCTGTCCATCTCAGAAGCTTCACTTAGCATTAGCGTAGCCTCACCCTGGCCTTGTACGGGTAAGTGAAGTCCGCCTCCAGGCCTTTGCTGGCCTTGATGTACTGATAGGCCCTGTGCGGCCAACCGCCTTTACAGCCATAGTTATGAAAACCCCAGGAGCAGTCGACCAGCTGTTGCCCACTCAGGGATATCAGCCTCCCCGTCTTCCGGTACATCTGACCCTCTAGCGCCCCCACCTGATAGAGACAATTACACACACACACACACATGCAAAAATACACATATAATATTATGGATTTATCTAGTACCAAGTTAACTTTCTTTAGTAACCAGTCAGTTGTACCTCCTTATATACATTATATGTCCAAATGTTTGTGGACAACCCTTCTAATGAATGCATTCAGCTGTGTTGCATTGTTGACTGAATTTGGAGAAAGAATTTGTCAGTCTTTGTTTTGTAGAGACACCTAAATTGGTCTTGTTTGATTGGTTTGTTGCAAACAGCTATCGAGGAGAAGCTACAGGTCTCGTGTAGAGCTGCTGAACTCACCGCACTGAAGGCCCAGCAGGAGCCACAGAACCCCTGGTTCTTAATATCCGTCACGTAGCCCCTGGTCCTCCAGTCCACACTGCAGGGCAGAGGAGCAGTGTCCTCTTCCTCTGGTTGGATTGTAGACGTACAGAGGGACGTGGTCTCGTTGGAGGTGTCTAGGCAGCTGCTGAACATGGCCTGGTACTCCTGGTTGTCCTGTTGGAAGAGGTCAACGGCACTGAACTCAACAAAGTGTGGCCGATGGTCTTCCTCACAAATGCTGAATATACAGTTCTTACTAGTCACTTAATATATAGTATAAATCTATAACAGACTAAGGTTTGGAAGTGTGAGGAAGTGTGTGTGTGTGTGTGTGTGTGTGTGTGTGTGTGTGTGTGTGTGTTCTCACCATGTCTGCAAAGACGTTCATGCCGAGTCTGTAGCTTTTCAGGCCCTGGTCAGCCAGCTTGTTGTGTTCAATGACGAGTTTGCGATTGGCCAACCAGGTCATCTTACGCTGAGCCTCTTCTTCCTCAGACCCATACTTCTTACCTGAGTAAAGTAAATACAGCAAATACACAGAAGCATAAGTAATTAAATGCATGTTGTATTTATTTATTTGTTTATTTAGTCAATTAGTTATTAATGTGTTTTTTTTATTTCTACATTTATTTATGTACAAATGTATTATTCTGAGGTGCACTAAACTTCAATATAAATAAAAACATAAATACAATAAATACAAATACAAATATACATTCCTTTATTTCAGCATTTCAGCACATTGTCCTCAAATAAACACACATATTTAGATTTTTACACATTTTAACACTTTATTTATGTATAATTTCAAGATTTTTTTTTATTTTATCTGTTGTCTCCCGTGTTGATTTTCTGATGTATTCATTTTTGCGTCGATGTTTCACATTTATTTATAAATGTATTTCTTTGCTTTATTATTCACTTATTGTTTGTATTTGTTGCTTACTTTGGCATGTTTTGGCCTTCAGATCAGGGAACCTTAAACACTTACTACTATTCTCTAATCTCTCATCTAATCTGCCTTTCTGTATCTGCTATTTATCTGTTTCAGTATTTGTCTGTTTAACTGTCCAACCCTGGGTGCACATCCAGCAGTGAAGTGACTAAAACCCTTACAGTCTTTGGATCATCACCACAGAACAGCAGGGTAATGGATTCAGCCATGGTTTACTGGGTTTACCTGCAGGTTTGGGGCCTGTTTCACTCATTTCTCACCACTTTGTTTTCATGTCTATGGAGCTGAAGACTTGTTGGATGGAGATGTAATAAATACAGTGTAAAAACAGATGTGATGTAGACTTCTC
>NC_132887.1:40983853-41003853 GCF_030463535.1 Salminus brasiliensis | reverse complement strand
TCTCTGCAGTGAAGTTTACCTTTAAATCACAGGGTAGATGGCGTCCGAGGCAATTCCACACTGGTTCCTCTTGTTCCTGGACATCTTGATGTAGCCGTCATCTCCCCAATCAGTACTCCAGCTGTAAAACAGACCCCCTTAAACTAAAGGCTTATCGTTCTGTGATGGTTCAACCAGGAGGCAGTCACACCATGCCATTTTCAATCAAATATCATCACAGTGTGTTGTAAAGTTCTAGATTGTACTCAACTGTTGTATTCCAGAACCTATTTAGTTTAGTGTTTACAACAAAGTGCTTAATATCCAGTATGAATTATTTATTATACAATGATAATAACATAAAAATCTACAGTAGATACTAATGAACTTAATAGCATATTTGAATTACTCAGTATCCACTATGAATTACTCAGTATCCACTAGGAATTATTCAGTATCCACCATGAATTACTCAGTATCCACTATGAATTACTCAGTATCCACTAGGAATTATTCAGTATCCACCATGAATTACTCAGTATCCACTATGAATTACTCACTATCCACTATGAATTATTCAGTATCCACTATGAATTACTCAGTATCCACTATGAATTACTCAGTATCCACTAGGAATTATTCAGTATCCACCATGAATTACTTAGTATCCACTATGAATTATTCAGTATCCACTATGAATTACTCACTATCCACTATGAATTATTCAGTATCCACTATGAATTACTCAGTATCCACTATGAATTATTCAGTATCCACTATGAATTACTCAGTATCCACTATGAATTACTCAGTATCCACTAGGAATTATTCAGTATCCACCATGAATTACTTAGTATCCACCATGAATTACTCAGTATCCACTAGGAATTATTCAGTATCCACCATGAATTACTTAGTATCCACCATGAATTACTTAGTATCCACTATGAATTATTCAGTATCCACTATGAATTACTCAGTATCCACCATGAATTACTCAGTATCCACTAGGAATTATTCAGTATCCACCATGAATTACTTAGTATCCACCATGAATTACTTAGTATCCACTATGAATTATTCAGTATCCACTCTGAATTACTCAGTATCCAGTATAAATTATTCAGTATCCACTCTGAATTATTCATTATATAACCATGAATGAATTGACATGATAAAAATCCTGCATGTTCGTTCCACTCAGGGATTCCAGTCCGCTTACCTGTTCTTGACCAGCCAGTAGTCCCCTTGTTCCATGTCATAGCCGTAGCCAACAACCAGGACGGCGTGATTTAGGTATTTTTTGCTGCAGTACGGCTCGTCATACACACCTGAAACCCATCAGTGTAGTCAGTGCATGTCCGGACATTGATGACCAGCAGTGGTGTAAACTCAGCAGACGCACTGTACTTCAGTGACAGTACGGCCACGGTATCAGCGTGGTGTCTGAGCGCTACCTGAGCTATAGAGCTGGAAGGTGTGGCGGCTGACGTCTATGGCTACAGAAACAGGTCCGATTGCTGCCACGGCGTACATCAGGGAGGTCTCGTCTCCTTTGGGCAGCTTTTCATAGCTTCTGCAGGCGGCGACAGCTTCGTGCTCCTTAAACCTGCACATCCCTTCCTGGAGGAGAGGTGCGAACAATCAGGATTGGCTGCAGGATTCTGGCCTAAATTAGCGATTATCACATAATCACCAATTTTACCCCAAATATACACTTAAAAAGATGCTTCAGTAGAAAGAACAAGGACAACTCAAAGAACCGATTGGATGCTTAAATTGTTCTTCGCTAGTTAAAGGGTTCTTCAGATTGGTGGCAAACCTTTTGTAGATGATTCGGTATAGCGCTCAGAAAGGGTTCCACGATCGCTACGAGTTGAGGAACCCTTTTTAGCACTATAAATAATCTCTTTGCTTTGAGCGGACCAACAATGACACTCTTTTTGTAATGGAGCTACGAGGCTAATGTAGCTATCACAGACTGTATTCTTACACCACATCAATTAGCACAGTGCTAACCGTACACTTTAAAAAACAGCTCTTTTTAGGTGCTCGGGAATTGATAATGTGGTTTCTGACACCGTATTGTCTCTGAGTCTCTGTTATCTATAAACATGGACTGAAGTACAAACACAGTCTAGGCTAGAAAATGCTGCTACTGCTAATATTAGCAATGCTAATGTGCTTAATGCTACGTTCCATTTCAGTTTAGTTTAGTTCTGCTTTAGTTCCATTAAAACATTCAGAGAACGTTTCACTATTTCAGAATATCTAAAGCTAAAGCTAAAGACTTCAGAGTTTACCACAACTGGTCCAATGATCCTCTCCCAGTGTTTTATAGCAAATCCAACCAAAATATGTCCAAATTTTTATGTTATGTTTTATTACACAGTATTTTGCACATCCCAATAGCATGGACACATGTCCACAGGTAGACGGTCTACTACGACTGTTGATGTACGGGGCGGCCATCTTGGATTTTGAACTCGGGTCGGCTTGGGAGTTGGTTCTTACCTGGCCTTCATAAGGGTAGGAGCTTCCTGCCTGCAGACCTCCACTCTGAATGATGTAGTCGAAGGCGTCTTCCGTGAAACCCCCCTCACATCCTTGGTTTCCATAAAGCCAGGAGCAGTCCACCAGCTGCTGCTCGCTGAGGGATACCAGCTTGCCCGTCTTCCGGAACATCTGACCCTCTAGCGCACCCACCTAAGAGAGAGAAGTAAAGGACAATGGAGAGAAGTTTAATGTTCAGCTGGAGACAGTAGGTGGCGCTATGCACTATTAAATGCAGTCTTAATACCTAGAACTGGACTGGGAACTAAATTTAACCTCAAACTTTGGTCTAGACCAGCCCACTACACATCAGCTCCCCTGCATTAACGCCAATCTAGCCATCTGTAGCTGTCTTTCACAGCTAAGCTAGCTAACTGTAGTATATGGACAAAAGTATTGGGACACCTGCCCATTTGTTGTTTCCTCTGAAATCAAGGGTACTAAAGAGCTGATCCTGCTTTTGTTGGAGTAACTGTCTCTACTGTCCAGAGAAGAAGAAGACTTTCTACTAGATTCTGGAGAAGGAGCATTGCTGTGAGGATTTGATTGCATTTGGCGACAAGATCTTGGATGATGATCACCACCCCACTTTATACCCCTCTAGCCCACGCCTGGCATTAGGCAGCATGGAGCCAATAGGGTCATGATGTTGAGTCCTATTCTATTGGCAGTACTTCTTTATAGGGACTAGACAAGCTGTGTGTGTGCATTTGCACAACTGTGTCAGTAATGAGTGCAACTTAAAGTAACTGAAGGCGTTTATTAGAAGGGGTGTCCACAAACTTTTAATGAAGGACTGATTAGATAAACTTGAATGGGAACTGGGAGTGCTGGTAATGGTTGAGGGAACTCCTCCCATTGGATTGTTTATTTGTTTATTTGTATATTTTTATATCTATTCTAATATTCGTGTTCATTCTGAAGTCTCCACCTGCCTGTCCTGGATTGACTCACCGCACTGAAGGCCCAGCAGGAGCCACAGGCCATCTGGTCCTTAATGTCCGTCACAAAGCCCAGGTCCCTCCAGTCCACTGTTTCGGGCACAGCCACGCCCCCTTCCTGCCGGACGAATGTAGGCGTAGTGTTGGGCTTGGTCCTGTTGAAGGATTTCAGGCAGTGTGTGAACTTGGCTTGGTATTCCTGGTTGTCCTGTGGGAGAAGAAGGATGGTGGGAGGGGCTTAAACACGGGTTCTTTTTCCTTCATTAAGAAAACAGTGAAGATTTATCTGGTATAAATGTTGATTAAATACAATTCATTTATTAAAAGAGAGTTAACTGTGTGTGTGTGTGTGTGTGTGTGTGTGTGTGTGTGTGTTTGTGTGTTTTCACCATGTCTGCAAAGTGGTTCATGCCGAGTCTGTAGCTTTTCAGGCCCTGGTCAGCCAGCATGTTGTGTTCCAGGACCAGCTTACGATTGGCCAACCAGGTCATCTTACGCTGAGACTCTTCGTCCTCAGACCCATAACTCTTACCTGAGACACACACACACACACACACACACTTTCATTACTCCCAAAACACAGTACATTCTATAGACACTGCACATAACTGTACCAGACTGAGGGGGGCGCTGTAACAGTCTCTCAACAGTCTGGTATTGGATTTCTTACCAAACTTCAACTTCCAGCTGTGGAACTCCATGTCCTCCAGAGAGACACTGGCTGCACTGGCCACAGCCACAAGAGCGGCGACAGCGAGCAGAACCCTCATTCTGTACAGAGTAGAAAAGGTAAACAGAAGAAACTAAAGCAAATCCATCAATTTAAACAAATTACACCTACAGTAAGTTCTCTACTGCTCTGTTATGAAGATAATAACTCAAACTCAGATTGTTTTCAGAGTGTTTCCTAGTAGGTTAATGTTGAATGTCGTCACTGTGATCAGTGCAGCTATTATAACTGTTTTTCTGCTCAGCTTTGATGATCTTTAAAGTCTTCAGGCTGTTCTGATGATCAGTTATGATCAATAAATCAGTGTGTAATCGCCAGTAATAATAAAGTCATGCTGTGGGTTTATATAATTTTTGCTTGTTGAAACAAGAAACTCTAGAAAATGAAGATTGTCCAACTTATTTTTTTTTATTATAAAGTCATTTTTGCAAATGTAATTGTATCCATAACATTCATTCTTTGTCTTATTGTTTTAAAAAATATTTTTAATAAAATTGGCCTTTTCATGTCAAAACTTCAGAATTTCAAACATGCAATATTATTTATTTTCTTAATTAAAGTAAATAAATATCTTCACTTTATTTACATAAATAAATAGTGCAAATATTTATTTATCAAATAGCAAAAAGTCAATATTAATGTTTTTTATCCAGTATTTTGTTTTAGTTTATTAATTAGTTTTGCTGCTGTTTCAGCACTTACCTGGAAAGTGATCTCCTGAAGTCTTGAAGATGTGTGTGTGTGTGTGTGTGTGTGTGTGTGTGTTTTGTAGAGTGTAAGTGTGTGTTTAAATAGTCTCCTGAGCCAGATTTCTGATTACTGCAGCTCTGTGGGTGGAGCATCTGATCCGGAGACCACTCTGTCCATCCCGCAGGGCTCTACACTCTCAAAGCTGAAGGACCTTCAAATGGTTCTTTGAGTGAAGCTAAAGAAGAACCACTTTTGGTTCCATTAGAACAATATTTGTAAAAGATAGTGAGAGTATATAATCTTTAAAATTAAAATGAAAAATGATGATTCATAAAAATTATTAAAACTTCTTCACACTTCAGACAGTGTCCGAATTTCCTGATGAACTTTCTTTAAAAGTTTAATTGACTTATAGTTAATTAATTGTATTGATTATATTGATGGAATATTGTTTATTTATTTATCTGCACTGATGTTACTGACTTGTTTCACTAAATTAAATTATTTTATATGTGAACAATGTCAGGTATAGAAAGAATAATACATATATTTGACATTTATGTGAAAATAACAATACTTTGTGAATCACAGCTAGAGTTTTGGAGTAAGGGTGTAAAAAGGTTTTTTATGTTGATTTTGATATATTTTTTAATATTTAAAATGAAATTAATAATGTATGTATTTGCTTGGCGAACAGACCCACGTAAAGCCATGACTCAGCTTGATAAGATTTCCTACATCCAGCTAAAAATACTGATCGAGATCTCCACTGCAGCCGTCAGCACTCTATACCAGACTGACCTCAGCATCCACAGCTCTGTGCAAAAATTGCAGTAAAATAATTTTACAGTTTAAACACAGATTCTGTAACAAATATACAATTAATCTGTTCATTTTAGCTTCATACTGGATATTAATGTTATTAGAACTTCATACTGGATATTAATGATATTAGAGCTTCATACTGGATATTAATGTTATTAGAGCTTCATACTGGATATTAATGTTATTAAAGCTTCATACTGGATATTAATGTTATTAGAGCCTAATACTGGATATTAATATTATTAGAACTTCATACTGGATATTAATGTTAATAGAGCTTCATACTGGATATTAATGTTATTAGAGCTTCATACTGGATATTAATGATATTAGAGCTTCATACTTGATATTAATGTTATTAGAGCTTCATACTGGATATTAATGTTATTAGAGCTTCATACTGAATATTAATGATATTAGAGCTTCATACTGGATATTAATGCTATTAGAGCTTCATATTGGATATTAATGTTAATAGAGCTTCATACTGGATATTAATGTTATTAGAGCTTCATACTGGATATTAATGTTAATAGAGCTTCATACTGGATATTAATGTTATTAGAGCTTCATACTGGATATTAATGCTATTAGAGCTTCATACTGAATATTAATGTTATTAGAGCTTCATACTTGATATTAATGTTATTAGAGCTTCATACTGGATATTAATGTTATTAGAGCTTCAAACTAGATATTTTTGTTATTAGAGCTTCATACTGGATATTAATGTTAATAGAGCTTCATACTTGATATTAATGTTATTAGAGCTTCATACTGGATATTAATGTTATTAGAACTTCATACTGGATATTAATGTTAATAGAGCTTCATACTGGATATTAATGTTATTAGAACTTCATACTGGATATTAATGATATTAGAGCTTCATACTGGATATTAATGTTATTAGAACTTCATACTGGATATTAATAATATTAGAGCTTCATACTGGATATTAATGTTATTAGAGCTTCATACTGGATATTAATGTTATTAGAACTTCATACTGGATATTAATGTTAATAGAGCTTCATACTGGATATTAATGATATTAGAGCTTCATACTGGATATTAATGTTATTAGAGCTTCATACTGGATATTATTGTTATTAAGGCTTTATTCTGGATCTGCTGAGTCATCAAATTGAGTAATGCAGTGGTGAAACATTAATGCTGAGTGAGAGTTTGCTAAATCGCTGTAAACCACAGAAAAATATGAGATAAATTTTAAATGTCAAGCCAGGCTGATGTTATCTGACTTCTTAGTATGGGTTAAACTTGTATGTCCTTATCTGAAGATTTGCTTTAAAATATTGAGTATGCTAAACTTCTAATACTATGTTACCATAAATATGCATTAAATATATTTTACAATTCACAATTTCTATTAATTTACTGAATCAAATGTGACCTTTTCTTTTGCACATGCCGTGTTTAATGTGTTTTATTTAAAATTCTGTAAACTTCAGTATTTGAGCATTACAATACACAGCTGTGTCTCTCTGTATGTTGGATGTCGGGATGTGACTTAGTTACACGTCAACACATCAAATCTACCTGACGTTACACTGAACGTTTGAGACAGCTCTTTTTGAATATGACTGTAAATAATTATATGAAAAATAAAAGCTGAAAGATTCACTTGAACGGTTGATATTGTTATTATAAATGTGCCCCACCTTTTTATGACTCCATCAAGAGAATGTGTGTGCCAGCAATGCTGCACCACCCTCTTCACTCAGCTAGACTTCCATGCAGGTTCTTAGTGATCATCTGGGGGGTTTGCTTTGCCTATCTTACCAGCATATGATTATATGTTTATTTCTATGAAGGTGTCACTGTGCATTAGCATTTACTGGAGATATTGAATATGTGTTGACTACTGATCAATTACAAGAAACAACAAATGTGTCATTTGACCAACCTTTGCAGTAGCAAAATAATCTCCCACATCAGTTTGGAGGATGGTTTTTTAGTGGCCGTGTTGAGTAACGTGCGGGATGCCACTGGGGCAGTGGTGGCTCAGCGGTTAGAGCTCCGGGATATCGATAACAGGGTTGTGGGTTCGATTCCCGGGCTCGGCAAGCTGCCACTGTTGGGTCCTTGAGCAAGGCCCTTTACCCTCTCTGCTCCCCGGGCGCTGGAGTTGGCTGCCCACCGCTCTGGGTGTGTGTGTACTCACTGCCCCTAACACATGTGTGAGTGTGTGTTCACTACCAGATGGGTTAAATGCGGAGGACACATTTCGCTGTACAGTCCACACTGTACAGTGACAAATACGTGCACCAATACGTGCCACAAGAAGCAGTAGAACTTCAGCAGAAAAGCCACATCAGAGCTCCCTGACTCTGAGCTGCTGTCGCAACGGTTCCTGATTCTAACCACAGGACTGTGATACTCATCCACACACAGATATTATCACCCCTCCCCCTCATTATACCCCCACCCCCCCACCCCCGACTTTATTATTCTTCTTACTCAGGACATTTCAACCCACAGGCCAGAGCTACAGCCCCCAACACACCCATGTGTACAGTACTGTTTATAGCACTATATGGAGTACAGTGGAACCCAGGTAAAGAACCACTATTTGGGGTTCTGTGAGATGAGAAGTCATTGCTGTTATTAAAGAACCCTTCAAGAACCTTTATTTAAGAGTGGAAACCTGGGCCAGGTCTGCATACTTATGTACACATCTATATAAATCATCTTACTAAGAGCAAATGATGTACACAGTACTGTGCAAAAGTCTGAGCGCCCTTCATTAAAAAGAACAAACAAACAATAGTTTCCAAAACTGTAGTGAAATGTTTTATTTTATTTTATAATTATTCAAATGAAGTCAAATCAAAGTTCAGTTGTCATTTACTGTCATACCCAATCAAACCTCTGACGACTGTCTGCTTACAGGAAACATTAAGATAAAATAATAAAGTATATCAAATATAAACTCAAATTAAAATGTCAATAATAATAACATGCAGATATAATAACATAACTAAGAACATATATAGATGAGACAACCATTAGTGACGGACACAGATGGAACTTGACTTCTGCTTTTATCCCATTTGTGCAGTGAACACACACACACATGCTCGGAGCAGTGGGCAGCCATTGCTGCTGCACCTGGGGAGCAGAGAGGGTACAGGGCCTCAAGGGCCCAACAGTGGTAACTTGCAGAGCCCAGGTATCAAACCCACAACCCTGTCATTAACAGCCAAGAGCTCTAACCGCTGAACCACCGCTGAGCCACCGCTGAGCCACCACTGCCCCACAAGATAAGAGAATAGCCATAAATATATAGTATACATAATAAAATATATATCATTTATTACATATCCTATATACGCATACACTCAATGTACACAATATAATTGTCAATTACTAAATATTTTTCCAATTTATGTTTATAGTAATAATAGCTCAAATATTTGTATTAATTGATCATTATATTGTGCATATATACAGATATACATTATACATATATATATATATATATATATATATATATATATATATATTAGTAGTAATAGTAGTAGTTCTTTAGCTGCATTGTTGTACTTCCTATGTATTTGCCTGTGGATCACTGTACTGAACAAAACACAGCAATCAGTTTGAAGGCAGTACCTGTACTGAGCAGTAGAGGGGGCAGTCGTCTCACATGGTGCAGAGGCTTATAGTGAACTGTTCCTCAGTTCAGATCCTAAAGCAGTTCGCTTTTTCATACCATTACTTACCATCTAGCGCGAGCATATTTTGCTTTTAAAGGAGGACATCTGGTGCTCCTATAAGTGAGGGTTAGGTTAAAGCCCAGGGTGAGGGTTAGGTTGAGGCCCAGGGTGAGGGTTAGGTTAAAGCCCAGGGTGAGGGTTAGGTTGAGGCCCAGGGTGAGGGTTAGGTTAAAGTCCAGGGTGAGGGTTAGGTTGAGGCCCAGGGTGAGGGTTAGGTTAAAGTCCAGGGTGAGGGTTAGGTTAAAGTCCAGGGTGAGGGTTAGGTTGAGGCCCAGGGTGAGGGTTAGGTTAAAGCCCAGGGTGAGGGTTAGGTTAAGGCCCAGGGTGAGGGTTAGGTTGAGGCCCAGGGTGAGGGTTAGGTTAAAGCCCAGGGTGAGGGTTAGGTTAAGGCCCAGGGTGAGGGTTAGGTTAAGGCCCAGGGTGAGGGTTAGGTTAAGGTCCAGGGTGAGGGTTAGGTTAAGGCCCAGGGTGAGGGTTAGGTTAAGGTCCAGGGTGAGGGTTAGGTTAAAGTCCAGGGTAAGGGTTAGGTTAAAGCCCAGGGTGAGGGTTAGGTTAAGGCCCAGGGTGAGGGTTAGGTTAAAGTCCAGGGTGAGGGTTAGGTTAAGGCCCAGGGTGAGGGTTAGGTTAAAGCCCAGGGTGAGGGTTAGGTTAAAGTCCAGGGTGAGGGTTAGGTTAAAGCCCAGGGTGAGGGTTAGGTTAAAGTCCAGGGTGAGGGTTAGGTTGAGGCCCAGGGTGAGGGTTAGGTTAAGGTCCAGGGTGAGGGTTAGGTTAAGGCCCAGGGTGAGGGTTAGGTTAAAACCCAGGGTGAGGGTTAGGTTAAGGCCCAGGGTGAGGGTTAGGTTAAAACCCAGGGTGAGGGTTAGGTTAAGGCCCAGGGTGAGGGTTAGGTTGAGGCCCAGGGTGAGGGTTAGGTTAAGGCCCAGGGTGAGGGTTAGGTTGAGGCCCAGGGTGAGGGTTAGGTTGAGGCCCAGGGTGAGGGTTAGGTTAAGGCCCAGGGTGAGGGTTAGGTTAAAGTCCAGGGTGAGGGTTAGGTTGAGGCCCAGGGTGAGGGTTAGGTTAAGGTCCAGGGTGAGGGTTAGGTTAAGGCCCAGGGTGAGGGTTAGGTTAAAGCCCAGGGTGAGGGTTAGGTTAAAGCCCAGGGTGAGGGTTAGGTTAAGGCCCAGGGTGAGGGTTAGGTTGAGGCCCAGGGTGAGGGTTAGGTTAAGGCCCAGGGTGAGGGTTAGGTTGAGGCCCAGGGTGAGGGTTAGGTTAAGGCCCAGGGTGAGGGTTAGGTTAAAGCCCAGGGTGAGGGTTAGGTTAAGGCCCAGGGTGAGGGTTAGGTTAAAACCCAGGGTGAGGGTTAGGTTAAGGCCCAGGGTGAGGGTTAGGTTAAGGCCCAGGGTGAGGGTTAGGTTGAGGCCCAGGGTGAGGGTTAGGTTAAGGCCCAGGGTGAGGGTTAGGTTGAGGCCCAGGGTGAGGGTTAGGTTGAGGCCCAGGGTGAGGGTTAGGTTAAGGCCCAGGGTGAGGGTTAGGTTGAGGCCCAGGGTGAGGGTTAGGTTAAGGCCCAGGGTGAGGGTTAGGTTAAAGCCCAGGGTGAGGGTTAGGTTAAAGCCCAGGGTGAGAGATACTGGATGTTAGCAGCTGTGTTGCAGACGAGACAGATTTTATTGAATGTTCAAATTTAATATAAATTAAATTGCAATACAAATATTCAGCTCCTGAAAGTTCAACAAGAAAAAAATCAACAATGTTTTTGTACACAGCTTTAGACCGACAGATCAAACCATAAAACCACATCACAATGGTTTTGCAGTGTGAAAGACGTGAATTCCCTCTCTCTCTCGCTCTCTCATGTATATGTACATATATAATTTTCATTTTCATTTATTGTATTATATACTTATTCATACATTACCGGTCAAAAGTTTTAGAACATCTCAGATTCTTCAAATGATAAAAAGGTAAGCAGTGTACAGTCAGAGCTTTTATGGGATAGAGAATTCGAACCCTTAACCTTGCAGGTAAAGCCAGAGCGTGGTAAGTACAGTTTCCCACACCATCAAAAGACTCTTGGAAACTGGAGAAAACTGATAGACTGACAGACCCAAATCCACAACTACAGAATCCAGGTTTCTGAGAGTCAACAGCGCTGTGTGATAGACAGCTCACATAACAACACTGTGTAACTCCCTCACCTCAACACTGGACCAAGTCTCAACTGTGAGGAGAAGACGTGGAGCTGCAGGTTTGATGGGTGTAGTGGCAGCAAAATAATGCAGCACTGCTGGTGGACTACTGAAAATACTGGGGGTGTTCTAAAACTTTTGACCGGTAGTGTGTCTATAATAAAATATTACATACACAAATGTTGTCTTTCAGGCTAGAACCCCACCATGAAATGAGCCAAAGCACAACATACCTCCAAAACAGTCTGTTCCAATGCTTCATTTAAATATTTAAATATACAAATTAAAATCATTAAAACTGAAAAATCCAAATCAAACAACAGAAACAATGCAGAGCCACATTCGTCCATTCATACGACAAGTACGAGCACAGAGTCAGAAATATGAAAGGCTGTTCCAGTCTGTTGTCGCCTCTTTATTCTATTTACTCCTTTGTTGTTTGTTTGTTTGTTTGTTTGTTTCCCCTCCATCCAGAGCAAAACGTCTCAATTTCTCCCTCGCTCAAGCATTCAGCTGTCCCAGGAGCCGGAGGGGTTTTGTTACACCACAAAGAGCGAGAGAATGGAGGGATTACAGAGAGAGAGGGGTGAAGACACACAGAGCTGGACACCTCTCGCTCTCCCCTCCATCCCTCTGTCTTTATCTCCATGGTGCACACTCGAAGGCCCTGGATAGGTTCCGGTACAATGGGCCGCTCTCCAGTGCTCCACAGCTTTAATTGGCGGGTCGATGGCCAAGGCCGGTCATTAGAACCAGTACAGCTCCTTTCCTTTCTTATGTGCTGGTAAGCCTGGGGGTGTGAACACAGACAAAAGAGAGGACAATAAGGACACTGGAGGACGCAGGACAGGTCTCCATGGCTGCTAGGAGCATCCTGTACACACAATGAGAACAACGCTGAGGGGTTAGCAGTAAACACAAAGACATCCCCACCAGACTCTCAGCTGGAACAGTCGTCTGCTGTAACCACTACTGTCCAAAATCTGGACACAATTCAGCATCTAATATAAATGAATTTAGTATCCACTATGAATTATGCAGAATCTATTATAAATTAATTTAGCATCCACAATGAGTTATTCAGCATCTACTACGAATTATTTATCATCTACTACAAATTAATGTAGTATCTGCTATGAATTATGCAAAATCTATGAATTATTTATCATCTACTACAAATTAATTTAGTATGCACTATGAATTGTGCAGAATCTATGAATTATCATTTACTATAAATTTATTAAGTATCCACTATGAATTATTCAGCATCTACTATAAATTAATTTAGTATCCACTATGAATTATTCAGCATCTACTATAAATTAATTTAGTATCCACTATGAATTATTCAGCATCTACTATAAATTATTTATCATCTACTATAAATTAATTTAGTATCCACTATGAATTTTTCAGAATCTACTATAAATTAATTTAGTATCCACTATGAATTATTCAGAATCTACTATAAATTAATTTAGTATCCACCATGAATTTTTCAGAATCCACTATGAATTTTTCAGAATCCACTATAAATTATTCAGAATCCACTATAAATTATTTAGCATCTACTGTAACATTACTGTAATTCTACGACTGTATATGTTGTTGTGAGATACAGGGTTGGAGAGGTATGTATTTATGCTCAACGTGATTCAGCAAGAGACTTTTCCTTTTTTTTCCTTTTAACAGAAGCTTCGGGGGTTTTGCACATCTGCATACATGTCCACTGTAACACCACTCACACACATGGAGGGAGTGACCCCACCAAGCCAAGCATAACAGAACTCAAGCTTCCAATGATTCTCACGTTTCAAATCAGCCCTGGTGTCAATTTGCGAATGTTTCCATAGTGCAGTCTTCGAATCTTTCTAGAACCCAAGCCTCTAATGGTTTCAGGACTCTGATTACAGATGGTTCCAAAACCTGCGCTTCAAACTAACCCTGCAATCAAACTTAGTCTCAAGTTTTGAGAATCTCAAGCTTCAAATCTGTCTAAAACTTTCTCCAAATGATTCTAAGATTCAGTTCAGCAAATCGATTCAGGACTCCATTTCTAAATGAATCAAGGACTTAAGGTTCACGTCATTCTGGAACTCAATTTATGAATGATTCCAAAAGTCAAACTTCAACTAGTTCTAGATCTTAAGATTCAGATGATTTCAGGAGTCAATTTGTGAGTTGTTCTAGAACAAAGATGTTTAAATCATTCGACTGGATTAAATGATCGCCACCCCACCTCATCATCCCCAACTCCCCAACTCATCCCATCCAAAAGTACTGGATGGAGCTCCTCCACCACCATCATTCCAGAGAACACAGCTCTTCCACTGCTCCACAGCTCCTCAATGCTGGGGGGCTTTACACCCCTCTAGCCCACGCCTGGCATTAGGCAGCATGGAGCCAATAGGGTCATGATGTTGATCTGCTCCAGAGAGTCCTATTCTATTGGCAGTACTTCTTCTCTACAGGGACTAGACAAGCTGTGTGTGTGCATTTGCACATCTGTGTCAGCAATGGGTGCAGCTTAAAGTAGCTGAATGCATTCATTAGAAAGGGTGTCCACAAACATTTGGACATGCAGTGAAGCTTCATTCTCGGTTTAGAAGATTTAGGTTCTAGATCTGAAGCGACACACACACAGATGATTCGAGATTGTCAGTGGGGGTTCTGTCTTACCTGGGTCCATGTTGAGGGCGATAGCCACGTCCCCCGGTGGTGGCAGCAGCGGCCATGTGGCTGTCGGTTCCAGCTTCCCTACCTCATAATGTCCCGGCAGGGCGGGCAGGTGAGGCGGCCGGACTGTGGGCATAAGCAGGGGGCTGTAGTGGGGCTCCAGTCCTGGGGGGGTATAGAGTTCATGAAGAGGCCGCGGGGGCCCGTACGCCTGAGTCTGGGCGTACCCCCAGGAGTCTGAGGGGTGCGGGTGAGGATGTGCATGAGGTAACCCAGGATGCAGTCCCTGGGCGTAAGGGTCCATGGAGTAAGCAGGGGCGCCCGGAGCATCGCAGTGCGGTCGGCTGGGCAGAGAGGGGTAATTACTGTCCCAGAATGATGGAGGGAAACTCCTCCGACTGTTTGGAGACGGAGCTTCTAGAGAGAGAGACAGAAACACAGCCGCAGGCTAGGGTTTATTCAGTAATGCAGTGGGCTCCAAAAGTCTGAGACCACCACTACTAACAAATAAGGGTTCTACACAGCTCTGAAAAGGGGTTCTTTGAGTCAAAACAACAATAAAGCCCTTATAGAACTCATAATAAAAGGTTCTGGAGGTTTAGAGCAACCTGACAGACCTTCAGAAGCTCCAAATGAATCTTCACATTGTTCTAGACGTCAAACTTTCAGATTCCAGATGTTCCTAAAAGTCCTTCAAATGATTCTGGGACTGAATTCGCAATTTTCTTCAGGATTCTGCTCCTCATCACACCTAAAAACACTATGTCCAAATGTATGTGGACACCCCTTCTGATGAATGCATTTAGCAACTTTAAGTTGCTGACACAGAAGTGCAAATGCACAACATACAGCTTGTCCGGTGCCTGTAGAGAAGCACTGGCAATAGAATAGGACTCCCTGTAGCACATAAGCATACATGAATCTATTGGCACCATGCTGCCTAATGCCAGGAGTGGGCTAGAGGGGTGTAAAGCCCCCCAGCATTGAGCTGTGGAGCAGTGGAAGAACTGTGTTCTCTGGAATGATGGTGGAGGAGCTACATCCAGTACTTTTGGGATGAGTTGGGGATGATGACTCAGAGCGTTTCAGGTTGTCAGTAGCCGCAGAGTGTCCACATATGAGGTCATCTGGAACCCCTGCCTCAGGGTGAGGTCATGCATGTCACGTGGTTTCATGTGATGTTGACCCCTCCCCGACTCAGTGCTCCAGATTTCTTCCTGATTGGATCATGCAGACGGGACAAAAAGGAACGTTATGAATGAGGCCGTGAGCGAGGAACAGCACCGGAGCACCGAGGCTAACGTCGCTACATAATGGAAGCTAATGGCCACCTGTTAGCATGGCTAACTCCTCACACACTTAGGCCAGCACTCGGCCTTGGACACTGCATCACGTACTACGATGGAAATCAGCCGATACTGAGGCCTGGGTTTTAGAACCGTACTGCAGTGCATGTTTACAGTGTAAGTCTATTTGGGATTAGCTTTTGGTTCAATAAAGAACCATGTTTGTAGAGGAGTCTGGGTGGGTCTGAGTGTGGAGAACCTTAAAGAACCTTCACCTGATGTGGAGAGTTTCCAATTTTACATCATGTCCATGTTCGTCAGTGTTCTGTCACTACATTACCCAGCAGGCAATATGCAAATACATCCTCAAAGGTTCTACAAAGGTTCTTCACTAAAGAACATGGTTCTATATAGAACCAAGACAATTCAAAGAACTACTTCAATACTGCTTGAAAAATGCTCGGCCCCGGCTAAACAATCGTTAACGTTGGCCGAAGTGCCCCTTTAATTTATCAGATCTTCACTAAATTCAGGCCTCATGTCTGCAGCTCCTGTGTTCCACGTTCTAGATACCAGTGAGTCATACAGTGTAGAACACCACATAAGCAAGTCGAGATTACGGAACACCTCCACATGCTTTGAGGAGCGTGTGTAATAATGTAGGCCTGCAGTTAGCACCATGCTCTCCTCTTGAACCTTCTACACTAAATGGACAAAAGTATTGGGACACTTGCTCATTCTGTTCATTGCTTCTTCTGAAATCAAGGGAATTAAAAGAGTTTATCTTGCCTTTGTTGGAGTAACTGTCTCTACTGTCCAGGGAAGAAAGCTTTCCACTAGATTCTGGAGCAGGAGCATTGCTGTGAGGATTTGACTGAATTCAGCAACAAGAGTGTTAGTGAGGTCAGGATGTTGGATGATGATCACCACCCCACCTCATCATCCCCAACTCATCCAATCCAAAAGTTCTGGATGGAGCTCCTCCATCCAGAACTTTGGCAGTAGTTGGCAGTAGTTCTTCTCTACAGGGACTAGACAAGCTGTGTTTGTGTCAGCAATGGGTGCACACAGTGTTAGAAGGGGTGTCCACAAAGATTTGGACACACGGTGTATAGCTATACAATGTGCATAGGGGGATACTCAGAGTGAGAGAGGGCTGTGGATGAAGGCCGTCCCCCCTCAGTCCGCAGGTCCTGCAGTGCAGACTATATAAGGCAGTGGCTTTATGCTGTTGGAAAAACAGCACGAGGACTTTGCCACTTTAAATCACTGGCTGTGGTGACATCTCTCACTCCTGTGTTGGGACAGTACCCCCCAACAAACCTCTTCCAAACACCCCCCTCCTCCCCAACCCATCCCTCCTGACCCCACCTGTTGTTTTCAGTAGCCACCCGTCAGCCCTTACAGAATGTCACGGGAGGGGGGGGGTGTTTTTTATGTTTTTAGACGTTACTTTTATATTTAGAATTCTTCCGAAAAAAGACACCGATGATGTAGTCTACATCAGATGGTGGTTGACGGGGGGGGGGGGGGGGGGGTTGACGGGGGGGTTGACGGGGGTGACTCTGAAGTGGGGTGGGGGGCGGGGTGGTCATAAATCTCAGTTGAGGGATTGCAAGGCCGCCTGAGCTTTTTGAAGCCGATACAACCTCGAGCCTCGGAGATTACCAACACGTATAAACATAGTATCTGTTGGGAGGCAGGAAGCAACATCGCGGAGTGGAATGAAGATGTCAGAGAGAGAGAGGGCGAGAGGGCGAGAGACGAGAGCCTGCCCTAGAGCCGCTATAAGGCTGGGTATCCTGACCGCTAGCGCTCAGTGCGATCAGGGATTCACCTCCTGCTTATAAGGGCACTATTTTGCACCAGGCTTTGCACTTGGTGTCGATATTGACATCTCCAGAACCCTCCTCCTGAACCTTCTCTGTGTACTCCACAACCCATTCTGCACCCGCTACCCACCAGAGTCTACCCGACCCACTCTGAATTCTGCCAAAATTATTCTGCGATACCCTGACCCTGCTGTGGATCATGCAGAACACTATCTGGACCCTGTACTGGATGTAGTGTGTTGGGGGGTCTATATGATAAAGAGGGATCACACACAGGTTCTGGAGAAATCTTGGAGGATCCAGTGCAGGCTGGTTCTAGAAGATTAATAGCGTGCAATGGATCCTCAAGTACTCCCACTGGACACTGCGTCCAGAATCGCTCTGGATGGATTCTTAGGTCCTCAAGAACTTGGGTCCTCTCTGGGTAATAAAAGAATCCACCATAGATCTTTCAGAACCACTCTGGATCCCCCAGAGCCCTATTTTGGCCCAGCAGAACCCAACCTGAATCCTCTAGAATCTGCAATGGATCCTCCAGAACCTCACCTGTGCCCGACAGGCCCCTCCTCTTGCCCGGTGCGTCGCTGCAGGTGCTGAGCGCTCTGGAGAAGTGCTCGTCCACCACACTGCTGATGTCACCCTGGTAGTAGGTGAAGAGGACGCAGCGTGAGCTCAGGTACTCCGCCTCCGCCACGTCCTGCTTCTCCTTCTGCCCAGCGGAGGGCAAGTCCGACCCAGAGCCGTCCATGGAGTCCCGGCGGAGAGACGGCAACGACGGGCTGCTCACAGCAGAGAGAGACTGAGGAGGGGGAGAGAGAGGCGCGAGAGAGAGAGAGAGAGAGAGAGAGAGAGAGAGAGGGTAAAGGAACTGCCAAAGAGTGTCGTAATGACCAGTCCAGTCCAGTCCAGTCAGAAGATGCAGGTCAGGGGGATCCGATATGGCTGCGATATGATATTAATCACGATATTAAAATTCAATAATGAAAGAACTTAAGAGAGTTCTTAGAAATACGTCAAACCAGAGCACCGACTTCTATATAAGGTTCTCAGAAAGGGTTCTCGGATGTAGTGGAACCCTTTTTGTTGGTGAATAGATCCACTTGAAAAAAGCTCTAGAGGTTTTCCATCACAGAGAAGAACCCAGGACCCGGGCAAAGACCCAGTTAAGCACTGTTTAGAACCATTGCCTTTACATAAGAACCCTTGGAGAACCTTGTACACAGCCTTGAGTTCTTCTCATTTTCATGGCGGTTTACTGAACATTCATCATCATTTCTGATTAGCCATAACATTAAAACCACCTGTACAATACTGAGTCGGTCCAAACCAGCACTGACGCACTGAAGTACAGACTCCACAAGACCTTAGCAGAACCTGTAAGTTCTGTAAGCTGTGAGGTGGACGGGGCCTCCATGAGCATCAGTGAGAGCCTTGGGCGCCCATGACCATGTTTCCGTTCACCGGTCGTCCATCCTTGGAGCACTTTTGATAGGTACTAACCACGGTTCTGACCCAGTCATTATCTAGAACATCACGGTTTGGTTCTTGTCAAAGTGTCTCAGATTCTTACGCCTGTCCATTTTTCCTGCTTCATCACCTTCATCACCTTCATCACCTTCAAGACCTGACTGTTCACTCACTGACTGATAGATCCACCCCTCGACAGGAGCCACCGAACCCACATCAACGGGGTGGTTTTTAATGTTATGGCAAGAACTTTTATATGCGTTGAACTGAATCGTTTTCCAAAGAATAGGCGCGAGGTCACAAATTTACACCCCTAGTGTGTGTCTGTGTGTGCGCGCGCATGCATGTTTGTCTCCCCTTGCAGGGTCCCAGTTCCCCCACCAGTGTGAAAGCATGAACACGCTGGAAGCTCGTGCGCACTCACCTGCGCTGCGCTGCTGAATGCTGCGGGGTGGCTGTAGAGCGGGCGCGCGACATCCAGGCAGCTCATGGTAAAGCTTCCCAAAACACACTCTCTCACACACGCACGCTCACCTACACACACACACACACACACACACACTTATACTCTCTCTCTCTCTCTCTCTGAAGGTCCAGCTGAGTGGAGGTCAGTGCAGTAACTCTACGCGCGCTACAGAGACTCACGCGCCTCCGGCAGCTGCGCAAAGGGAGATATAGAGAGAGAGCTGAAGCCTGTCCATAACAACCTCTCTCTCTCTCTCTCTCTCTCTCTCTCTCTCTCTGTCTCTCTCTCTCTGTCTCTCTCTCTCTCTCTCTCTGTCTCTCTCTCTCTGTCCTCTCTCTCTCTCTCTGTCCTCCTCTCTCTCTCTCTCCTCTCTCTCTCTCTCTGTCTCTCTCTCTCGCTCTCTGTCTCTCTCTCTCTCTCTCTCTCTCTCTCTCTCTCTCTGTCCTCTCTCTCTCTCTCTGTCTCTCTCTCTCTCTCTCTCTCTCTATAGTCTCTCTCTCTCTCTCTATAGTCTCTCTCTCTCTCTCTCTCTCTCTCTCTCTCTCTCTCTCTCTCTCTCTCTCCCTCTCTCTCCTCTCTCTCTCTGTCTCTCTCTCTCTGTCTCTGTCTCTCTCTCTCTCTCCTCTGTCTCTCTCTCTCTGTCTCTCTCTCTA
>NC_132887.1:40922024-40983653 GCF_030463535.1 Salminus brasiliensis | reverse complement strand
TGTACTGCCAATAGAATAGAAGCTGAACCGAATGCAGGCGTGGGCTAGAGGAGGGGTATAAAGCCCCCCAGCATTGAGGAGCTGTGGAGCAGTGGAAGAACTGTGTTCTCTGGAATTATGGTGGAGGAGCTCCATCCAGTACTCCATCCAGACAGTAGTCTCTGGACAGTAGAGACAGTCACTCCAACAAAAGCAGGAGAAACTCTTTTAATTCCCTTGATTTCAGAAGAAACAGTGAATGAGCAGGTGTCCCAATACTTTTGTCCTTATAGTGTAGCACAGTGAGCTAACTCGCGTGGATCATTTACATAACTGAGCTAGCGTACACACACACACACACACATACACACCTATAAATGCTATTGTGGATGTTGGAGTGTGAAGCATTATGAGACACTCTTAGACCTTTGTGTGTGTGTGTGTGTGTGTGTGTGTGTGTGTGTGTGTTTGAGCTTTTAGCTCATATACTGGGATGTGTGCTGGTAACACACACTGTGGGGGTCAGTGTGGGGGTCAGGGTTGCCTGTAATCTAAACTGGAGATTAGGAAAAGAGGGTTTATTGCTGTCCTCTATATGTTTGTGTGTGTGTGTGTGTGTGTGTGTGTGTGTGTGTGTGTGTGTGTGTGTGGAGCTTTAGGCTGTAAATCACTTCAGTCTCCTTCTCTCTAATCCGCACCACATCTGTGCACTTTCCTCCCTGCTCTGTTTCTCTAATGCCAGCCGGGCACAGCGGGCAGAGGGGGCACTGCTAGTGCTTCATATCTGTGTTTCTGCCCGCTCCCCCACCCCTTTAAATCCACCACACCATCACGACTAGACAGTTTTCTCTGACTTTTGATTCTGATTCTTTAAGCCACTGATTCAGTGAATCAAGAAGCTCTCCCATTTCCCCTGCGATTCAGTTTGATTCACTTGAATCATTTTGGTTTAGTTCAGAATCACTTTTTTGTGTTTTGTGTTTGCTGGGAGAGAGCACAGTTGGCCTCGCTCTCTCCGGGTGGGTAGATGGCGCTCTCTCTCCCCCCCACATCACTTCAGTGCGTCTGCTAGCTGAGCAGAGCTGGGGACCTCCTGCTTTCCTCTGAGCGTGCTGGTTGCCCTGTGACGTCGCATCGGAGGAGGCGTGTGTCAGTCCTCACCCTCCCAGCGTCGGGATCAGTACATGTGATGGGGGAAAGTACTAACAAGTGGGTTGGGTTGAATCAGTTGGAAGAGAAGGGGCTTATTATTTTTATTTTTATTATTATTATTATAATTACCTAACACAGATGTGCAAATGCACACACAAGCTTGTCTAGCCCCTGTGGAGAAGAAGTACTGCCAATAGAATAGGACCCTCTGGAGCAGATCATCATCATGACCCTATTGGCTCCATGCTGCCTAATAATGCCAGGCGTGGGCTAGAGGGGTATAAAGCCCCCCAGCATTGAGGAGCTGTGGAGCAGTGGAAGAGCTGTGTTCTCTGGAATGATTATGGTGGAGGAGCTCCATCCAGTACTTTTGTATGGGATGAGTTGGGGAGTTGGGGATGATGAGGTGGGGTGGTGATCATCATCCAGCACCCTGACCTCACTAACTCAATCAAATCCTCACAGCAGTGCTCCTGCTCCAAAATGTAGTAGAAATTCTTCTTCCCTGGGCAGTAGAGACAGTTACTCCAACAAAAGCAGGTGTCCCAATACTTTTGTCACCATTTTGGTATACAGTGTAATTCCGTTATGAGCTGTAAAGGTTGGGATGTTTGGGGATTATTGTCTTTTTTTTGTGAACATTTAGAGGTAAAGATTATGTTGTCCACGATTCCCATAGCAGTACATCCCTAATGCATGGAGTGTGTGTGTGTGTGTGTGTGTGTGTGTGTGTGTGTGTTATAATCTGTTAAGTGTCTCTCAGTGTGGAGACCCAGCTTTGATCCTGCTTAACTCGGACAGGGCCGGGTAAATCTGCACTAATCCACCAGCACTACCTCATACACACTCTACACACACACACACACACACAGACAATGGCTGTGTACACCAAAGCTCATGGATACGCACCATTAATAATAATAATAATAATAATAATAACACACACATGACTGCACTGAGTAATACACACACCCTTCAGCAGTGTGAAGCAGACGTTTCTGTTCAGTAAGGAAGTGAATTGCTGCTCTAGGGTAAACAGTTTAACGCGCTGTGATATATATGTTATTTATGCAAAGATTTTGGCCTGGTGTGCACAAATAAATATCAATAATAATAGTAAAGATATCATAACAATAATACTTGTGTATGATAATACTGTTAATACAGTTACATGTGAATAATAATAATCCTTCATATAAAAAAATACATTCTTAATATGTGAATAATAACAATAATGACAGTAATAATAGTATGTGTATAATAATACTGTTAGTACAATAATCTGTGAATATTAATAATAAATAAATAAAAATAAAATAAATATTATTTATATTACTATTAAATAGTCATAAATACAAAATAAATATAAGTGTTAAATATGCTATGTTTTGTATGTAAATAGTATGTAAATAATGATAATAATAATAATTGCATGTGCAATATTAATATTATTATATGTGACTACTACTACTAATAATAAAAATAACAATATTTTTAATAATATTATATATTTTTGGCCTTACTGTTGTCTTCTCTCTCTCTCTTCCTCCCTCTCTCTCTATAGAGAAGCATGCAGCCACAGGTCGGCCCACAGTGGAGCCTTTCCCAGTCGGCATGGAGAAGATCCTGTTCGGTGTGTAACACAAACACACACACACACACACACACACACACAGAGATGACTGACTATTCAGTAGGGTATGTTCTGGATCTCGAGTCCTGCAGCCCCAGAGTTTGAGCTCTGAATCAGTGTGAGTGATTCAGTTAGATAATGATTCTTCAGGAAGTGATTCAGTGAGCAGTTTTAGTTTAGGGTTTAGATTTGATGGTTTAGGCTTAGACTGGACTTTGACTGTCATCAATATCACCACTGTGTGTCTGTGTGTGTGCCTGTGTGTGTGTGTGTACGCAGGAATGGGCTGTTTTTGGGGAGCGGAGAGGCGCTTCTGGAAAATTCCTGGAGTATTTTCCACTCAGGTGGGATACGCAGGGGGGTTCACTCCAAACCCCACCTACCAGGAGGTGTGTTCAGGTAAATGTCTCTCTCTCACACACACACACACACACACACACGACCATCCTTAGGAACATTAGGATGCGATTCATATGGGCTTCTGTCAGGACTTAAAGGATCTGCTGCTGACGTTAGTGTTGATGGCAGAGACCACAGCAGGACAGAGGTCTTGTGAAGTCCATGCTTCAAATGGTCAGATCTGTTAGGCATGTGGTGATAATCTTATGGCTGATTGGTGTTTAATAATATATCATAAATAGTTTACCCATGGCGTAAAATGATGATACGGCCCATCAGAGCTCTTCACTGTGGTGAAGTTCCCACCCAGGATAATGAGGGTTTGAACCCCCGCGCTGTAGGCGCAGCATCGTGCAGATTCACATGGACATTCTGGACTTTTTGGAAATCTGTGAAACATTTGAATCAAAAATCCAGCTATTGTCCCCCCCCTCTCTTTCCTTTATTCCCTCTCTCTCTCCTCACATCCTTCTGCACCCCCCCCCCCCTCGTGACCTAGTTGTAGGCAGGCACAGCTGCAGTGTGTGTGTGTGTGTGTGTGTGTGCATGTGTGCACTTGCGCACTGTAGGCGCTGTTATAGCTGCCCCTTTTGGCAGTGCAGGTTCAGAGCATCACACACCACATCAGTACCCTCATCACATCTGCTGCTTCATCACAGCTCCATGCAGCAGGGTTCACATCATCATCACCATCATCACCTCAGAGTCCATCAGCCGAGACAGGTCCCGCATCCGAGTAGCACTACTTGTGGCTAACAAGTAATGGAAGCTCATGTACACCAATTAATATCATGTCTAAATCATCACACACTCTCCTCGCAGCGAGTGGAGAGTTCTTATAGAATATATGGACAAAAGTATTGGGACACCTGCTCATTCCCTGCTTTATCTGAAATAAAGGGTAGAGTTGATCCTGCTTCTGTTGGAGTGACTGTCTCTACTGTCCAGAGAAGAAGACCTTCTACTAGATTCTGGAGGAGAATTGCTTTGAGGATTTTATCTCTCATCATCCCCAACTCCCCAATTCTATTGGCAGTCCTTCTCTACAGGGACTAGACAAGCTGTGTTTGTGTGAATTTGTACATCTGTGTCAACAATGGGGTTCATTAAAAGAGGTGTCCACAAACATTTGGACTTATTGTGTAGGCCTGCTTTGTGGTTTCTGTCATGATAGGACTCAGTGTTATCTAGAACATAGACTGAAGTGATCTTGTGTGTGTGCGTATGTGTAGGTTTGACAGGTCATACAGAGGTGGTGAGAGTCGTGTACTCCAGTAAAGACGTGAGCCTGGAGAAACTCCTCAAGGTGTTCTGGGAGAGCCATGACCCGACTCAAGGTGAGACACTCTCTCTCTCTCTCTCTCTCTTTCACACACACACACACACACACACACACACATATACGTAAATATGCAAACACATCCCCTGGGTACAAGATACAGGGTGCACTGGTGCAAAAATGAACAGTCTCCTGAGGTGTGTATGTGTGTGTGTGTGTGTGTGTGTGTGTGTGTGTGTGTGTGAGTGGTCTCAGGGGGTGGAAACAGCTACAGATTGTGTTCATGTGTGGGAGATCAAATCAACCATATGACAGAGAGAGAAAGTATGTGTGTGTGTGTGTGTGTGTGTGAGTGAGTCAGTAGCTGTGTTCTCTCAGTGCAGGTTCAGATCATCACTCACTACACACTCTAAGCAGAAATGGGGTACTAAATAGGACCCCTAATTTAGAACCCTTTTAAGCGGTGCTAGATAGAACAATCTACAAAAGGGTACCCACTAATCCAGGCACCCTTTTTAACCAGGTGAAGACAAATTTAAGCTTCCAAATGGTCCTTTGGTTGTCATGGTTCTGTGTAGAACCATTGCGTTTACCTCTAAAGAACCCTTGCACTGAAATTGGGGTTATTTGAAGAACCTTTAGGCCTTAAACAAATGGTTATTTGAGTTCTCGTTGTTTTATATAGAATTTTTGCTTTTACTAAAGAACTCTTTCCTTCATTTTAATGTTCGAACCCTTTTGGTTGCTACACTTATATGGACAAAAGTATTGGGACACCTTTCACTGTTTCTTCTGAAATCAGTGTTATTAAAAATAACTTTGCACATCTGCATTTGCACTTCAGTGTCAGCAGTGGTTGACATGATTCTTTAAAGAGCTGCTACCTGGTTCTTTCACTTGTAATAAAAGTGGAAATAGAATAGAACCATCCACAGAAGGTTTTCCACCAGTGCAGTAAACCCTTTAGCCAGGCAGAGGACCTTTTCGGCATCCAAACGGTTCTTTGAGTTGTCATGTTTGTATACAGAGAACCCTGCCTTTGCTAAAGAACCCCTGAAGAACCCTCTTCCAGAGTGTGGCTGGAGTCGGATGTGGGTCCTTTAATATCAGATGAGAGGAGATGCAGAGAATCCAGGTGTGGAACCAGGTCTGAAGACACATTTTTGAGTGTGTGACCCAAAACAGGCCTCCGAGGGCGTACGAGTGTGTGTGTGTATGTGTGTGTGTGCACCCGCATGCCTGTGCCCATGTTGCGTGACAGGAGTGTTGGTGTGTGTTTTTTGTGCTGTGTCCTGATTGGTTGATGTTAGTGCAGGGAGGCGGAAACGTCTCTGTAGGCTGTTCCCCCATGCATGCATAACTGTGTGTGTATGAATGTGTGTGTATGAATGTGTGTGTGAATGTAATGCATTAGTCACTGCATTGCATTTGGAATGGAATAGACTCGTATCCTCATGTCACACACACACACACACACTCATACATATACATACTGACAGATGCACATGCACTGAGCTCTGATATCATGCACAGTTTGAAGTGTGTGTGTGCGTGTGTGTGTGCGTGTGCGTGTGTGTGTGCGTGTGTGTGTGCGTGTGTGTGTGCGTGTGTGTGTGTGTGCGTGTGTGTGTGTGTGTGTGTGTGTGTGTGTGTTCCCCTTGCGTTGCGAGACCTGGGTATTCCACCGCCGTCTCACAGTTCAAAGGGTTCTGCTTTCAGAGGCGTGATTCGCAAACTGACCAATCACAGCTCAGATAGCAACATTTCCAGCCAATCAGGTGCACCCAGCACACACTGCTTCGTAACCCCAATCTCATACCCAGCAACAATTGCTCTGGCACTGTCTCTAGGCCATGGCACACACACACGCACGCACACACTCCTGCATTTTACCCATAGATCTAAGTGAAATTCCACCACATTTTCTAAATTCTCTACATAATAAATGATGTGAACAGTCAGTCAGAGCAAGTTTGTTGTGAAATGCTCGGTTCTAGATAACCTCACCCAGTCAGAGCTGTTCTACAGTGGAGGTTCTAGATAACCTCCCCTAGTCAGAGCTGGAGTTCTACAGTGGAGGTTCTAGATTAGGTCCCCCAGTCAGAACTGTGGTTCTACAGTGAAGGTTCTAGATAACCTCCCCCAGTCAGAGCTGGAGTTCTACAGTGGAGGTGAAGGGAAGCAGACGTCTGAAGCTCTAAAAGAAGCTCCTCACAGAAAGTTTTTCACCTAATGGTGATGAAGACGCTGCCTGATGCCTGAGACACGGTTCTACCAGAGTTCTGAGAAGAGTTCGGCTCTAGAACCTGCTTTTAGAACCAGATCATTAAAATGGTGGAGGGATACATGCTGCAGGGTGTAGTGCGGCTACAGAAAGTAGTCCCTAAAGAGAACTGCATTAGTTCAGATTCTCCACTATTTTACCTTCATCATCATCATCATCATCATTCCATATTCTCCTCTGTTCTCCTCTCTCCTCTTCTCGTCTCTCTATTCTTGTCCTTTTTTAATCATTAATGAGTTTTTTCTCAGTTTTTAATCTTCTGTATTTATCTGAAGTGTTTAAGGCTGCTGTTGGTTTTCAGGTGGACCGTCAGGATCAGGGTGATCAAGGAGGACGGGGTTTGGGGGGAGGTGGGGTGTAATGCTGGTGGGGTTACTGGGTTCAGCTGCAGCTCGTTGTGTATGAGCACAGCCCCCCATGGAGCATACAAAATAAAAGAAACGCACCGTTTCTAAAATAAGACCCCCACCCCCACCCTCTCTTTTGGGGGGCGGGTTTACAGCTGGCACGTGGCGACCTCTGACCCCCCCTCCCCCTGCGAGGCGGGAAAAGGCGGAGTCATTAAGAGGCGTCAATCACCAAAGCTAATTTATGTAGATTGGATATAGAGAGGCAGAGATTAAAGCGATAGTTCAGCCAAATATACCATTTATTCAGAGAGAGAGAGAGAGAGAGAGAGAGAGAGTATGTGAAGATGGAGAAAGAGAGGGAGAGGATGGAGAGAGGAAGAGGATGGAGAAAGGGAGAGGATGGAGAGGGAGGGAGGGAGGGAGTGCGCTTTTATGCTCCTCCATTAGCATCAATACAGAACAGAAGAGGGTCACACACACATGCACTCTCTCTGTGAAGGTAGTGGTGTGTGGTACCATCAGCACTTTTGGCCATGTCTTGAAGTAAGTGTGTGTGTGTGTGTGTGTGTGTGTGTGT
Source organism: Salminus brasiliensis (assembly GCF_030463535.1). Lineage (NCBI taxonomy): Eukaryota > Metazoa > Chordata > Actinopteri > Characiformes > Bryconidae > Salminus > Salminus brasiliensis. The sequence continues at coordinate 40,976,000 of NC_132887.1, read as the reverse complement.
TATGTAAGAGTAATATAAATAGCTTCCACTCTGCGGCGCTCCCTCTTAGCTTCCTGCTCTCGCACGCACACTGCATCACTGCACCCGCAGGACACACACACGCACACACACACACACACACTCACATTACAACCGCATGTACATACAGCACTCAGTATACACACACACACACAAAGGACACCCACACAGCAGGCCCTGGAATAAACACATACACACTAATACACACTTTAACACACTACTAATTCACCCACCACACACACTCCTTCTTCACGCACCGGAACACACGGACAGAACTCTCAAGTACACACAGATGGGTGACTGGTGATGTGCTCTAGTGTTTAGTAAGGGCTCAGTAGCAGTGTGGGATTGGGACACAGCCGGAGTTAGTACTCAGAGTCGTTCTGGCAGCTGAGCTCTGATCACTTTAATGCAGAGTAGTGGAGCAGGGGTGTGTCCTCTCCCGGCCTGTGTGTGTGTGTGAGAGAGAGAGAGAGAGAGGGAGAGAGAGAGAGAGTATTAACTATTTCAATCCCCACATACAAACATACAAGAGATGGCCAAACCCATCATCAACACCACCACCATGATCATCATCTCCATCAACACCAGCATCATCACAGCCATATACCACCATCATAATCATTACCACAATCATCCTCATCACAGCCATTATCACCATCATCACCAAAAACTACACTGATGATCACTGTCTCATCAAGGCCATAATCATGAGGATCACCATTGTCATTGTCATGATCACTTCCTCCACCAACACTATCATCACATCATTATCAGCATCAGCATCATCACCATCTTCACTGTCACCATGACATCATCTCCACCACCATCATCATGTTCTCTGTTTCTGTCTGTACAGTAGTGTGTGTGTGTGTGTGTGTGTGTTGGGGGGGGTATGTTTGGTCCTTGTGCTGCGTTCAGTCTCAGTGCCAACCTTAAGCCTTAGGGTCATCTGAGGAAGGTCAGAGGCCATCTCTTTGGGAATCAGCCAATCAGAGTGCAGTTTAGTGGCCTTTGATAAATGGAGCTACAGAAGGAGCTGGAGGCAGGATGGACCCTCTCCAGCACTGCAGAGATGGGGAGGGGGCGAGGGGGGGGTAGATAGGAGATAGAAAAAGAATAGAGAGAGAGTCACTGTGAGATTCTGTCATCTCAGATTTGCATATCTGCTTTTTTCCCCTCTCACACACTGTATGTGTGTGTGTGTGTGTGTGTGTGTGTACAGGTATGTCTCAGGGGAATGATAAAGGGACACAGTATCGCTCTGCTATCTACACATACACTCCAGAACAGCATGATCTGGCCACGAGGAGCAAAGAGGCCTACCAGAAGGTATTCACACACACACACACTGACCTGAAACTGACTTTGTGTGGTCAGCGCTGTACTGACCACTGACTATTTACAGATCTTGAGTTAGCATTACACACATAAATCCTCACAATATTTACCACTATCACCATCACCACCACCATCACCATCGCCACTACCACCACCATCACCATCATCACCACCATCACCATCATCACCACCACCACCATCATCACCACTACCATCGCCACTACCACCACCATCACCACCATCATCATCATCATCACCATCATCACCACAACCACCACAACCACCACCATTGTCATAATCTGTCTCCAACATCATCACTAGTTCCACCATTGCATATTAAAGTGATGTTGATTATTGAGTCTCAGATTGAGGCCCGTTAGCTGTGGAGTGTGTGTGTGTGGGGGGTGTATGTACACGTGCTGGGGGTCCGTAAAGAAACGGCATTAATTCACACCTTCACCCCCCGCCACGCTAACCTGCCGCGCTAACCAGCCACGCTAACACTCTGCCCTCCTTTGTGTTCAGAGGTGTGACCTGAGGTCCCAAGGTCATAGGTCACTGTCAGCGGCACTGAGATGTGTCAGGCAGTTGGGTGGGAGGTGGGGAGTGGGACATGGGAGGCGGGTTGCCGTGGTAACCGATGTGCCTCATGGCCTTGGCCTTGGGCTGAGCAAAGGTCAGGGGTCACACACTTTTGGGGGGGGGGGGCAGCTGTGTTTTACGGGCAATCAGATGGCCATCAGAAATGGAAAACAAACACACTCATACACACACACACACATTCATACACACACACACACACAGAACCTTATCATGTGAAGACTGTGTCAATGTTTCTGAATGAAGAGAGAAAAGAGTGAGCGAGAGAGAGAAGAAGAGAGATAGAAAGAGGGAAAAGAGGACAGTGAGAGGTGAAAGGAACGATGGAGCGCGAGAGAGAGAGAGAGAGAAACTATAAAGAAAACAAGAGAGTGAGAAACTGGAGAGAGAGAGAGAGAAAGAAAGAGCGAGAGAGCAGTGAGAGAAAGAGTGTAGGAGAGATGGGGGGGGTAACTAGTGTACTAACACTGTGTACCACACTGCCATCCAGTGGCCAAATCACAGAAGTGCACCCCACTCAGTGCTACAGCACCGAACGCAGTTCTGTGTTAGTTCTGTTTGATGATGATAATAAGATTAGTAATAATGTCCTCATTATTATTAATCTCATTATCATCATCAAACAGAACTAACATGAGGATGATGATGATACAGGTAAGTGTAATTGTGAACAGCACTGTTCTCTGAACTGATGTGTGTTTTATTGATGAGTTAATCCAGGTGTTTCCAAACCGGAGTTACCTGTATAACTCTCTCCACTCAGTGTTTACCTCACAGTCTTCATCTCTCTCAGTGGACGCTCCTGTGAAGCATCACTCACAGCCTGGAACACTCTGTAAAGCGTGTGTGTGTGTGTGTGTGTGTGTGTGTGTGTGTGTGTGTTTTTCAAAGCTGTGTTTGAAGCTGGAGACTAAGCGCTCCCCCTGGACAGTGTTTGATGTGGCCTCTAGAGGGAGCCAAAAAACTTTCAGCTTTCAGGGTTCAGAGTGCAGCATGTACATCTGAAAATACATACACACACACACACACACTGGAGTGTGTGTACTTCTGACAGGGCCCCCGGACGCCCACTTTTACTCTGTTTGAAGTCAAAACGGCTGTGTTTGTCTCTTCGTTTCTGTGTTTGTGAATCTGTTGCTGTTCTCTTTTCTTACCTATCTCAGGTCAGGTGAGGTCATGTGTGGTCAGGTGAGATCAGGGCTCTCGTATAGTTAAACAGGTTCCAGTAGAACCTGCTTTTGGTTATCTCTTTGGGTTACCATAGCAACAGTGCCTGCCAATATTGACCTTATTCGGACAGTAATTTCGAGACGTGTTATTTCTATCCTGCAAGCAGTTGGAGCACCACAGCCACCTTCTCGCAACTGCTGAACTACCATACTGGGATACCATAGCAACCACTTAGCAAAACCTTGGCACCCACTCCTCCTCAAGACTAAACTGAGCTCAGCTGTCAGAGACCGAAATACTCCTTAGCCGACAGAAGCAACATATCATTAAAACCCACCAGAACTTCTCAAAGTTGGCCCCCCATACATTATATGTCCAGTAGTTTGTGGACACCCCTTCTAATGAATGCGTTCAGCTACTTTAAGCTGCACCCATTGCTGACACAGATGTGCAAATGCAGTACTGCCTATAGAATAGAATAACCAAAATCCTCTTCAACCCTGTTGATGATTATTGATGGATGATTATTGATGATGATTATTGGTAGCTATTTGATCTTTCTCTCTCACTCTCACTCTCTCCAGGCTCTGAAGGAGAAGGGTCTGCGTGACATCACTACGGAGATCCGGGAGAACGTGGTGTTCTACTACGCGGAGGATTATCATCAGCAGTATCTGCACAAGGTTCCTAACGGTTACTGCGGGTTAAAGGGTACGGGGGTCACCTGCTCCCTCGGCTCGAACAAGGACGAGCTTTGACCCCAGGGTGAACGGCTGGTTACGTGTAAGACATAGTCAGATGCAAAAGTTTGGGCACCCCTACGGTTTCTGTTTATTGGATTAGGACCGAAGGAAGCTCAGCGTGTTTATGCTTCCTCTACTTTCACACACGCCTCCTTTAATTTCCCCCAGTCTGTTCAGCTCAGGGACTGAACAGGAGCAGAGGATGTGACTTACACAACTGCACCTGTGGTCTGACTGGGGGTGCACAAACTTTTGCACAAGACCGTATCGCATAGAAATCACCCAGCACACCTCCTAGAATTGTAATAATGATTATTAATAACCCTATAATGTCCATATTTGGAATATTGTACTCTCTTTTAATCTGTAAGAAAATGTAAAGAATTGTTTATTTTGATCAAAGCTGTGTAGCTTTAGCCGGGAGTTTGTCTCCCTTTGCTGCAGTAACAGCCTCTACTCAAGGGGATTTGATTGCATTCAGCCCCACAAGTGCATGGGTGTTCGGGGGCATGGCTTTACATGGATTAGATTATGATGGTCTAAACTGGATCAGTGTAATTTATTGAGCTCCGCTGTTTAAACTAAACATTGTTTCTAAACCATCGATCCACAAACCGCGAGCTGGGTCAGCAGCAGAAAGGCTGGTAAACACGCAGAGGTGAAGGTGTGAAGGAGTTTTACGATTTTTGTTTGAATGTTTAGAAAATATATTCAATAAATAATCAATTTCAGCAGCATGAAGAAGCCTCCCATTTGTTTCCATTTCTCGCCAATCCTGCCTATCTCTACTAACTGGCCACTTTATTAGAAACACGCACTTAAAACATCTTCTCTTTACCTGGGTGCTTCCACTCATTGGCCACTTTATTAGAAACACCTACCTTTTGCTTCCACTCATTGGCCACTTTATTAGAAACACCTACCTTGTGCTTCCACTCACTGGCCACTGGTGGGTGGGGGTGTGTATGCCACTAGGTGGCAGTACAAGCTGTGGTGGTGTGTAGGTCCTGGGTCAGGCTGTGTGTTATGATGACAGTGTAGTAAAGTGGAGTACAATACATTAAAAGACTCAAAACACACACATACACCAAGCACATACACACACACACATTACTGACCCTCAGAGTCCTGTTCAAATTGAATTTCCCCACTGTGGGACTAATAAAGGATTATCTTATCTTAAATTGAACAGCTCTCTCTCCCTCTCTCCCTCTCTCTCTCTCTCTCTCTCCCTCTCTCTCTGTTTCTAGTGTTTCACTCAAACTGGGGTCCAGTTTGGCTTCCTTTTCCAATACTGTGTGTGTGTGTCAGTCTGTATCTATTGTTCTCTGTCCCCTCCAGCAGGTGGCAGTAGTGGTGTATCCCATCCAGCTACATGGGTCCAGCTTCCTCCTCAACTGACACAGGTGAGCTTCACCTGCAGCAGACTGAGTGTAGTTTTCAGGATAATAATAATAATAATAATTAGTATTAGTAATATTACAGTGTATTGACATACAGTCAAAACACACACCTTGGAGCATCCTAGTAATCACTTGGGACTCCATAACAACCACCCTGAGTAGCATAGCAACCACCTCACAACAATAGAAAATATAGAAACGAACCTTACCAGTGATCCAACAGCCTTCAGATAACACAGAACATACTAAGCAAGACCTTAGCAACCACCTGGACCACCACAGCCACCAGCAAGCAGCTACTAAAGATCCTTTTTTTAGTATTTAGTGACATCCTGCCTGGCAACCATCTGGAACACCTTAACAACCTCCTACCAACTGCAGAGCAACCACCTGGGATTCTATGGCAACCTTTTATCAACTCCATAACAACCATTTGGAACAGTATAGCAACCCACTTATAGCACCCACCTAGCAATACCCTAGCAACCACCCTAGTAATCTCTGCAAGTAACATCTTATTTTGCGACGTATTTATTTATTGTTTATAGTTTATTTGGATGATGTTGACATGGCAGATTATTACGGGCTGTTTCAGAGCTGCATGTTCTCTTTCTTGTTCACTTCGTGTGTGTGTGTGTGTGTGTGTGTGTTTCTTGTGTTAAGTGTGTTGAGGATCTGGATGCTCTTCCCTTGCGCTGCTGAGGGTAAGCATGATGACATCAGCTTATCTGTTATCTGTCATCTTTCTGTCGAGTCTGTAGAATCACGCACACACACACACACACACACACATACGCACTGCCTCACACATGATTCACTGAGCACCTGTGTGTGGAGACAGATTTCGGGGAAATTACATGCACATGTACACACACACTCCTACATTCATCCACACACATACACACACACACACACACACACACAGTATGTGCAGCAACATGCATAACATGCTATGTTAGTATATACATTACATATACACCAATCAGCCATAACATTAAAACCCCCTGCCTGATATTGTGTGGGTCAGAAAACAGCTCTGACCCCTCGAGGCATGGAAGGTGTCCTGTGGTCTCTGGCACCAAGACCCTTTAAGATCCTTTAAGTCCTGTAAGTTGTGAGGTGGGCGGGACCTCCATGAGCATCAGCAAGAGCCTTGGACACCATGACCCTGTCGCTGGTTCACCGGTTGTCCTTCCTTGGAGCACTTTTGGTAGGTACTGACCAAGTACTGCATATCGGGAAGACCTGCCTGATGTTCTGGAGATGTTCTGACCCAGTCATTGTCTAGAACATCACAGTCTGGTCTCAGATTCTTACGCTTGTCCATTTTTCCTGCTTTATCACCTTCAAGAACTGAACGTTCACTCACTCCTCAACAGGAGCCGCTGGACCCAGATCATCAGTGCTCTTCAGTTCAGCTGGGAGTGGTTTTAATGTTATGGCTGATCAGCACACACTTTTGACAAAACGATGATCATTGTGGAGTTCATGTGTTCATAGTTTCAGCTTCAGTGGGGAGGCAAACACGTTACTGTACTGCTACCGCACACACGCACACACACAGACACACACACACAGTCAAATCTAGAAAAAGCTTTTCTGTCGACCGCAGTCTGATTTCCCTCGCTCTATTTTTTCTCCTTTTCTCTTCTTTGTGTCTCTCTCTTCCTGACACCTGTGTGTAGGTGTGGACCACACTGCAGGTGCTCTCTCTCTCCCTCTCTCTCCCTCTCTCTCCCTCTCTCTCCCTCTCTCTCTCTCTCTCTCTCTCTCAGGTTATTTTTGTATCATTCAGATATCAGACTGATCACACTCTGCCTGTGTGTGTCTGATCTTTATCAGCTGTTCTCCTCTTTATTAAAGCGTCTGTGTTTCCGCTCGCGTCAGTAATTCACAATAACTCAAACCACGTTTAAAAATAACGCTTCCACTCAAACATCAGACAGCAGATTAAACCACGGCAACCACCTGCAGCAAGATACACTGATACATGTTACATGTTTGTGGACATTTAAGTTGCACCCATTGCTGACGCACAGAGCTTGTCTAGTCCCTGTAGAGAAGAGGTACTGCCAATAGAATAGGACTCTCTGGAGCAGATCAACATCATGACCTTATTGGCATCATGCTGCCTAATGCCAGGCGTGGGCTAGAGAGGTATAAAGCCCCCCAGCATTGAGCTGTGGAGCAGTGGAGGAACTGTGTTCTCTGGAATGATGGTGGAGGAGCTCCATCCAGTACTTTTGGGTGAGTTGGGGAGCAATCAAATCCTCACAGCAATGCTCCTCCTCCAGAATCTATGGGAAAGCCTTCTTCTCTAGACAGTAGAGTAACTCTTTTATTAATCCCCTTGATTTCAGAAGAAACAGTGAATGAGCAGGTGTCCCAATACTTTTGTCCATATATTGTAGCAATCAGCTGCTGGAGCCCCTGTAGCATTTAGTAATGGAAACAGCACTGCAAAGTCTCAGCAACTGCATAGTAACTACCTAGGATGCCACAGCAACCATTTAGCAACACCATAGCTACCATTCGGAACAGCACAGCAACCGCCCTAACAACCCAGCAACCCGTAGCATTTTGTAATTAAAACACCATAGCTGCTAACTAGGATGCCAAAGCAATCACTTGATATCAAAACCATAGCAACCACAGCATAGCAACCTTCTAGCAACTTCATAGCAACTACTGAGGATACCACAGCAACCACTTAGCAGCTCCATAACAACCTTCTAGCAAATACATAGTAACTACCTGGGATATTGTAGCAACTACTTAGCATCACCATAGTAATCACATGCAACATCCCAGCAATGGCCCAGCAACTACCTAGCCACACCCTAGCAACCACCCTAGATTCCATAGCATTTAGTAATTAAAACAGCATGGCTCCCTTCTAGCAACTGCAGAACATGCTAACTACAGATACAACCGTTAGGTCTGAAGTGTGTGTGTGTGTGTGTGTGTGTGTGTGTGTGTGTGTGTGTGTGTGTGTGTGTGTGTGTGTGTTTCTGAGAGTGAAACTCTCTTGTCTCTTTCTAATCAGGTGTGTTTACAAATTCACACCGGCCTGCTTGTGTGCTTGTTTTGGTTCCTGATCTGCACTAAAGGAAAGAGTGTGAATCATAATAGCAGTGTGTGTGTGTGTGTGTGTGTGTGTGTGTGTGTGTGTGTGTCTGACTGACTGAGATTAGCTCAGTGTTGCAAACTACATCCCTACTATGTATGAAAGCAAAAAAACACCTGGGATACCATTGCAACCGCTTAGCAATATTAAAGAAACCACTTGGAACAGCATAGCAACAGCCTAGCAACCGCCCAGCAGTCTACCTCTTCGCCTGTTGACCTGCTGAGGCCTCAGTGGTGATGTATCCTGAAGCACCAGTAGATTTCCTCAGAGCGACACTAACTCCTCCTCTTTTCTTTTGATCTTTTTAGATCCCATACTGTCCCGTCTGGGCGGAACCAACATAGGTTCTAAAGCAGCACAAGAACAGAGATCTGGAATGATGGTTACAGGAGGAGGAACATGTCCCAACACACAGTGGTGCAGCGCCCCCTGCTGGGTTTGGAGCTGCGCTGTTGCAGACCAGTCAGCCCTGGCCACCATCTACTACAGTGGACATGTGAGCGTCAGAACCGGACCTCAGAGTGAGGGAAGAAGGTGCACTGATCCAGTGGGTCCTGTTTTCTTGGTACGGGGGTACTCTGTACACACACACACACACACACACACACACACACTCTCATGAATGACACTGTCTCTCTCTGTCTGTACGGCAGTGTGAAGGCAGTGAGTGTGACAGAGCCAAACTGTCCAGGTGCAAGTGTCCATTCCCTCTCTCTCTCTCTCACACACACACACTCACTCTCTCTCTCTCACACACACACACACACACACACACACACACACACACAGCACGGGATGAAGACAGTCAGCAGTTATTTCTGTGTTTCCTGTCTTGGGCTTCTCTCTATCACAGGTGCAGCAGAGAGAGAGAGAGGGTGAGAGGGTGAGAGAGGAAGGGAGGGAGGGGCAGTGCTGACTCCACAGGGGTAAAAGTCAAATACCCCTAAAAAGCAAGATTTTTTATATGTGTGTGAGAGAGAGAGAGAGAGAGAGAGAGAGAGCTAGAGAGAGAGCTAGAGAGAGAGAGAGAGAGAGAGAGAGAGAGAGAGCGATTGGGAAAGAGAGAGATAAGTAAAGAGAATCGGAGAGAGAGAGAGATAGGGAAAGAGAATCGGAGAGAGAGAGAGATAGGGAAAGAGAATGGGAGAGAGAGAGATAAGTAAACAGAATCGGAGAGAGAGAGATAGGGAAAGAGAATGGGAGAGAGAGAGAGAGAGATAGGGAAAGAGAATGGGAGAGAGAGAGATAAGTAAAGAGAATCGGAGAGAGAGAGAGATAGGGAAAGAGAATGGGAGAGAGAGATAAGTAAAGAGAATCGGAGAGAGAGAGAGATAGGGAAAGAGAATGGGAGAGAGAGAGAGAGAGATAGGAAAAGAGAATGGGAGAGAGAGAGATAAGTAAAGAGAATCGGAGAGAGAGAGATAGGGAAAGAGAATCGGAGAGAGAGAGAGAGAGATAGGGAAAGAGAATGGGAGAGAGAGAGATAAGTAAAGAGAATCGGAGAGAGAGAGATAGGGAAAGAGAATGGGAAAGAGAGATAAGTAAAGAGAATCGGAGAGAGAGAGAGATAGGGAAAGAGAATGGGAGAGAGAGAGAGAGAGATAGGAAAAGAGAATGGGAGAGAGAGAGATAAGTAAAGAGAATCGGAGAGAGAGAGATAGGGAAAGAGAATGGGAGAGAGAGATAAGTAAAGAGAATCGGAGAGAGAGAGAGATAGGGAAAGAGAATGGGAGAGAGAGAGAGAGAGATAGGAAAAGAGAATGGGAGAGAGAGAGATAAGTAAAGAGAATCGGAGAGAGAGAGATAGGGAAAGAGAATCGGAGAGAGAGAGATAAGTAAAGAGAATCGGAGAGAGAGAGATAGGGAAAGAGAATGGGGGAGAGAGAGAGATAGGGAGAAAAAGGTAGAATTTAGGAGTGAGAGAGAAAGGGAGAGTGATTAAAACAGAATAGGGGGTGAGTGAGTGAGAGAGAGAGAGAGAGAGAGAGTAGCCGGTGTTGTCCACCACCCACGATTCGCAGATGTTCTGTGTTCTGTCCAGAAAACAGTAGCCTTAATAGGCAACACAGAGCATGCAGTGTGTGTGTGTGTGTGTGTGTGTGTGTGTGTGTGTGTGTGTGTGTGTGTGTGTGTGCGTGTGTGTGTGTCCTAGAATTAGAACTGCATCTCATTCTGGTTCTCTGTTCTCACTCACTGCCGGTTCTAGATCTTCAGTTTAGACTTTCAACGTCCTGATCCAGCGTTTCACCCCGACCTGACATGACCCAGCCTGACCTGACCCAGCCTGACATGACCCAGCCTGACCTGACGCGACGTTCTTTATGCTGAGGAACAGTTTCAGTTTCATGAAAGTGTGGTACACCCAGCGAGCACTTTATTAGGAACACCTGAACTCCTACACAATCAATCATCGCTTGGCCCTCCACAGCTTATTCGATTATTGTTGCTGACCACCTGCATCCTTTCCTGATCACAGTTGTATATAATATATACGTTCACTAAATAGACAAAAGTATTGGGACACCTGCTTGTTCACTGTTTTTTTTAAGGGTATTAAAGGGTTTATCCTGCTTCTGTTGGAGTAACTGTCTCTACTGTCTAGAGAAGAAGACTTTCTACTAGATTTTAGAGAAGCATTGCTGTGAGGATTTGATTGCATTCAGCCACAAGAGAGTTAATGAGGTCAGGATGTTGGATGATGATCACCACCCTACCTCATCATCCCCAACTCATCCACAGCTCCTCAATGCTGGGGGGCTTTATACCCCTCTAGCCCACGCCTGGCATTATTAGGCAGCATGGAGCCAATAGGGTCATGATGTTGATCTGCTCCAGAGAGTCCTATTCTATTGGCAGTACTTCTTCTCTACAGGGGTTATTGTAATATTATGTTTATATTTATAGGTTCTTTCTGTAGCACCAGTATTTATTCTGTTTACATTGTGTTTTGTGTTTGTAATGTGATCTTGTGTTGTTGCACTGGTGTCTGTGTGTTGTGGTAGTAGTGTGTGTGTGTGTGTGTGTGTTTTCATAGGTCTCTGTTTATCTCTGTAATGTTTACCCTTTGTTTTTAAGCGTCTGCATCAAAGTGCAGCGTCCTGCCCAATATCAGCACAATGAGACGTTGTTTTGATGTGTGGTTACACAGGATTGAGTAAAAATCACTCACACACACACACACAATGTGCAGCGGGCTGCAGGGTGCAGTGTGCAGAGGTGCGTGGGCGAACCTTTTCGAAACTGCGCCGCGTGGGACAGACGTGTGTGTATCTGTTTGTGAGTGTGGGACGGGTTGTTTGGGGTAAGGGGTGCACAGGCTGCACCCTTCCAAAACATCAGACCACACGCACATGCTACACATAGGTAACTACTAAAGCCGGGTTCAGAAACGCAATTACAGATCCAGTAGAGTGGAATCGCTATTTTGAAGGGCAGATTTGAGTTTGATATTGAATGTAAACATTATGTTAAAGCACCCTGTTAACATACGCAGCTCTCTTAAGTCCATATATGGAAGCTATGCTACCAGTATGATATATAGATAAATAAATAGATAGATAGATGCCCATACCATACCTAAGTACCTATACCATACCTGAGTACCCATACCATACCTAAGTAGCTATACCATACCTGAGTACCCATACCATACCTAAGTACATATACCATACCTGAGTACCCATACCATACCTAAGTAGCTATACCATACCTGAGTACCCATACCATACCTAAGTACCTATACCATACCTGAGTACCCATACCATACCTAAGTACATATACCATACCTGAGTACCCATACCATACCTAAGTACATATACCATACCTGAGTACCCATACCATACCTAAGTAGCTATACCATACCTGAGTACCCATACCATACCTAAGTAGCTATACCATACCTGAGTGCCCATACCATACCTAAGTAGCTATACCATACCTGAGTACCCATACCATACCTAAGTAGCTATACCATATACCTGAGTATCCATACCTAAGTACTCATAACATACCCAACTACCCCAATACCATACCTAAGTATCCATATCAGAACTGAGTACCCATGCCATAACTAGGACTAATTCTGGGCTCAGTTTGGGGGAGGGAGTTTGGGGGATTATTGCTGGATTGCTTTCACGTGGATGGGTGGATGGATGGATGGAGGATTGCACAATTTCAAACACTGTAAGACAAAAAGTGGATTTTTTATCTATAACAAAAAAAAAAAAAATGAAAAAATTTGAAAAAGGCTGATTTTGTTCAGCAGTTCACTCTGAAAAACCTGATCTGCTGCTCGATTAGAACACGATTACAGATGAAGATATCTGTGTGTGTGTGTGTGTGTGTGTGTGTGTGTGTGTGTGTGTGTGTATTCATCAGGAGGAAACCGCATTCTCTCCCATGCAGCTGCTCCCAAACACCCACTCTCTTCCTGCTGGAGTGTGAGTGTGTATGTGTGTGTGTGTGTGTGAATATATATGAATATCAGAGCGGTTTCCTGTGTGCTTTAACCTATATTTACATTTACGTTCACAGCACGTTCTCATCCAGTTTCACTTCGTTCCTTACATGTTTCCTGTATCTACCTTCACTGGCCACTTTATCAGAAACACCCACCTACAGTTATGCTTGGCACACCTGCAAGGACCTCTAAGCCCTCATTTTGGCGTCATTTCCCCTGCCCATACTGCACCTGAGAGCTTGTACTGTACTGAAGTACCTATACTATATCTGAGTACCTGTGCTATACCTAAATACCCATACTGTATCAGAGTACCTGTGCTATACTTACCCATACCATGCCTGAGTACCCTTACTGTACCTTAGTACCCACACTGTATCTGACTTTATGGTACCCTAGTACAGTACCAAAACTGGGTGCCCATATGTTACCTGAGTACCCAGTCCATACCGAAGTAACCCTTACTGTACCTAAGTACCCATAGCATACCTGACTACCTGTACTTTATCTAAGTACCCGTGAAAGCTTACACTCTGCCAGTTATCATGAGCCTTAAGTAGCCTGATATATGCAAATGAGCTCTGTTCTGAACAGTTGTCCTGTATTCATTCATTCATTCATTCACTGTGTGCTGGTGTGAATGGAGCCCCTCGGAAAAAGCCCCACAGCTGGAACTGCATTGCTAACTGCCAATAAACCTGAAAACTCCCAGTGACTGACTGACTCTCTCTCATTCTCTGATCTACAGGTGCTTTCTCTGAACTGGTGTGAGCGAGTCATAGCACACCACTGCCCTCAAACGAAGAGAGGGGGAGAGAGAGAGAGAAGAAAAAAGACCAGATAGAGAATCTTTAATCTATTTTTTCCCCCCGACCTCAAAAAACATCCGGTGTGATGCTCTGGCCTGCCAAGCTGCGAATGGAAAAGTTCGAGGTGAGTGTGTGACCGCACGCGGTGAGGTTTGAACAGCACGTCACACACACACACACACACACACACTCACACACACCTAGGTGTACTCTGTTGTGGTCGACTTCGCTGAAGTTTCCATTACGACAAAGCGGCACCCGGCCAAACGGCTTCACTTTCCACTTAAGCGGTCAGCTCTGATTGGCCGGTTCAGTGGGCCCGAAGCCTCGCTTCTAATTGGCCATTTCTTGTTCTCTTGGTCGTACTGATGAGCCAGCAACACTTTTACCTTTGTATGGTTTTATGTCTAATGTGTGCTTTCTTTATCATTATATATAGCTTATATAAACAGCGTATATATGTTTAATATCTACTGTGTGCTGACGACCTGGCAAGTGAGTATACATCACTTACATCATCACTGTTTATAATATAATAATATCTTTCTTTTATGAAATATATACTTTTTAATATACTGGTAATATATACTATATACGTTAACCCACCCAGCATGCTCGCGTGGGGCTCACATGGGTGAAACATGGGCTAGGTGGGCTCCAGGTGAGTAGGTTTGTATATGTGTTGACCCAGGTGGGCTTCCGAAATGGGCCCCGTGGTTACTGCCCACCTTAATCTCACATTGGTCCCATTTAGGCCTTGGAGTGTACAACCTAGGTGTGGCCCATGTATAACCCCAATAATGGTCCCTGGTGGACATCCATATGGGGGGGCTCACGTGGACCCTGTGGACAAAACTGTTCTGTTCCCAGTTGGAACCAGAACAGACCCTGCTAGCTGGGATATGCCTATTTTATTACATATATAATATAATTGTGTAATAATATATATAAATATATACATATATATATAATTGTTTCCTTACTCTTGTGAGTGTGTGTATATATATATATATATATATATATATATATATATATACGTGGTATATAATATAATATGAGCAAATCTTATGAGTGTAATGTATTATTTGTATAGGCTTGTGTATATAGTTTATAGTATATACAATATATATTGTGTATATATAGTATATAGTCTACACTATATATGTATTTCATAACTTATAGAAAATATGCCCCCGTTGTTCTATTGCTTGTGTATTACTGGTGTAATAAGGGCTGTTTGGTTATTTTGGGTACTGGTGCAGTGTAGTGGCCGCCCGTGGGTGATGAATCTGACCTGTTAATAAAGAGTGAACCCCAGTTCTGTGTGCTACAGGTGTTCACCCACTTACTCCCGCTCACCGACATCCTGAAAGACCTTTAGACGCTGTGTGTGTGAGTGAGTGTGAGAATTGAGTGAGTGTGTGAGTGCTGTGGTAAGCCACGAACAGAAATAGCTGATGTACATTTCTAGGCACTCAGACTCAGACTCACAACTCTTGTCTGGTGTGGGTCTTCCAGAGGGGTGAGGTGAGTGGGAGTGATTCTGTTGTGTTGGCATTAAAAGCTGAGAACAAGAAGGCCAACACACACACACATGCACGTACGCACGTCCACTCTAAGCAAAAGGGGTTCTATACAGTACAGAAAAATAGTTCTTTGACTTGTATTGTTCTTCTGCTGTATAGAACCATTTTTAGGTTTTTTTTGTTGTTGTTTTTTTCAGGTAGACCAAACCGTCTACAGTGTTTCCTCCCATCTGAACAAACCCTTCAACCAGGCAAAGAACCATTTTAGCATCCAGCATGCCTAGAACCATTAAGAACCCTTAAGAACCCCCCCCACACACACACACTGTTGCATTGGTTAAAATGTCGTACTCATATGCCAGATTAAAATTTATCGTACAATATTACTGAGAAGTTTTTAATTATTTATTTATTATTATATAGAAGTTTATTAAATGTTAAGTCAAATAATCAAATATTAGCTCAAGTTCACCAATATATTATTGTCATGATACCAACAGGTAAAGCTAGCTATCGTGCACTTACACATGCACTTGCTATCTGCTACCAGCTAAACTTTTGCAAGATCAGCAGATAATTGGGACCCAAATAAAATAATAAAGTGATAAAAAAAACTAGCTAAGATAAAACACACTGTGAGGTGTTGGGGGGGGGGGGGTCTCGGCTGGTCAACCAGTAGCATGATAGCTACATCAGCTGGCTGGGTCCTAATTGGTCCTTCTGTAAAATGTCGTCAGGGGGGATAGGACGTGTCCGGGGGGATAGGACGTGTCCAGGGGGATAGGACGTGTCCGGGGGGATAGGACGTGTCCAGGGGGATAGGACGTGTCACAACAGCGGCGCTTTCCTCCAGGCATGTCGGCTGCCTGGAGAAATAAGGCGGTGTCTGGCTTCACATGTATTAGAGGAGGGTTGGTTGCTAGTGTTAGGGGGAGCGGCGAACAGGTGGGTTAACTGGCAGAACCAGATTGGGAGACAAAGGGGAAAATGTTTCAAATTTAATAACAAAGGAAAAAGGCGATGGACGCTGGAGATGTCCAGTCTGAGCATCAAATCAGATCTGCATCACTTGTCTTCAGTGACAGTTCTGTTTGGATCAGTGTTTTAGCTGCACAGAGTTTACATATCTAAAATCTACACGTGTAAAACTGTGCCGTGTGTAAAATGAAATTTCCACTTTAAAAGCAATATCTGTAGCATACAGCTATAACTGGACAACTGGACTGGCTGTCCACTACTGGAGCCTGTAGAGATATCAGATAACCATAGATATCAGACTAGTCTTTCACAGCAGACAGTGTCGGCTAATAGAGTAAAATACTTTCACTGGATACAATGACTAAAAACATGTAAGAAAACAAATTATTTATAATAATGCTAATAATAATAATAATAATAGCAATAATAAGCTTACTTAATGTTCTTGTTCTTTTTTTGTAAGTTTCACAAAATGTTACAGAAAGGAACTGTAAATACAATAAAAATAGAATTAAAGAAAAAAAAATCATAAAAATGAAAGATTAAAAATGTAAGATATCGTACGATATTACTAAGTTATGTTTTTATCTGGATAAAGCATCGCTATTTACCTTTATTTATTAAATGTGAATCACATATTAGCTCAAGTTCACTGATATAACATTGCCGTGATAGCAACAGGTAAAGCTGGTTTTCGTGCACGTTCTCTCTGCTATTGAGCAATAAAGAACATCTGATTTATTCAAATCCAGAGAAATGAGATCAGTCAGTGTGTAATATTCTCTGATCTTATATATGATCAATATTAGATCTCTGTTCTGGGTTTGAGAGGATTAAGGCGCTTTGCAGCACAGTGCTGGGGGGCGTGTGGAGGGCTTCTCTGTTGATTTGCCCATCATGTGGACTGTGGATGATCTCCCGGCTGGACCGGGTAAGCAGACACTGGGACTTTGGCGAGTCTGGGTTCTGTCTATTACGAGCTTTGTGCTTTACGTTGCCGACCTCCGAGCTTCTCTGAAGAAGCCTCTTGCAGTCTCCAGGCGTTGGTCTTCAGCCTCCCTAGCGACAGTCTCCAGGCGCTGGTCTCCGTAGCGACAGTCTCCAGGCGCTGGTCCCTACAGGGACGGGCACCCTGTCACGCTGGCACAGTGGCATCATTCTAAAACGGGTATTAGGCATTTCCTGCTGGGGCCGTTGGTGGGTGGAAGTGAGTGTGTATGGGTGTGTGTGTATGTGTGAGTGTGTGTGTATGCATGTGTGTGTGTGTGTGTGTTGGGGTGGAACGCACCTGGCTTGCGCAGCTGTGGGTCTCCTAGCAGGGGGGAAAGGGAGGAGGCGAATGAGGCTCGGCACTGTTACACCCGGTGTGTGCGTGTGTGTGTGTGTGTGTGTGTGTGTGTGTGTGTACATCCCTTTCTGTGTCTGCTCTTTTTTGTGCTTGCGTTGAAGCGCTAACTAGGCTGCACTCCTCCTCGTGTGCTGCGTTATAAATCGCTGACAGATGCGTCAACCCGACCCCAGAGCACTTCCGAAAACCCAACACCCCAACCAGCTGAGATCCATTAAAGCGATAGTTTGGAGAAAAATTCAATTTTCCCTGAAATGTTGTCAGTCAGACCCAACATGCTTAATCTTCCCTTAGTTTTAGCACTGGAGCTACGAGGCTAACGTAGCTAACAAGCATGTTAGCATGTGTCATGTCCTGGACACTGGCGTGGTAGTGAATGACTAGCTAAACCAGCCCCAAACTGGCACAAAGCAGCATAAACCAGCTTCATTTAAAGCTTACCACCAATTAGCATGGTGCTAACTGCGAGCCCACATCATCACACACTCTCCTCAAAGCAGGTGGAGGTGTTCAGTGATCTCTAATAGACTTGATTATGTGGTTTCCAACACTGTAGGACTCAGTGTTCTCTACAAATCCAGGCTTCAAGACAGATGCTAACAAAAAGTACAAAAGGACAAAAGTATTGGGACACTTGTTCATTCACTGTTTCTTCTGAAATCAAGGGTATTAAAAAGAGCTGATGCTGCTGTAACTGTTTCTACTGTCCAGAGAAGAAGACTTTCTACTAGATTTTGGAGGAGCATTGCTGTGAGGATTTGATTGCATTTAGCCACAATAGCCAGAGTTAGTGATGTCAGGGTGTTGGTATGATTATCACCCCACCTCATCATCCCCAACTCCCCAACTCATCTCATCCAAAAGTACTGGATGGAGCTCCTCCACCATCATTCCAGAGAACACAGCTTTTCCACTGCTCCACAGCTCCTCAATGCTGGGGGTCTTTATACCACTCTAGCCCACGCCTGGCATTAGGCAGCATGGAGCCAATAGGGTCATGATGTTGATCTGCTCCAGAGAGTCCTATTCTATTGGCAGTACTTCTTCTCTACAGGAACTAGACAAGCTGTGTGTGCATTTGCACATCTGTGCCAGCAATGGGTGCAATATGTAGTAGGTGGTAAGTAAGGGGTGTCCACAAACATTTGGACATCTAGTCCTCGGCCACTTTATCAGAAACCCCTGTCTTGTAGCTCCACCTAGCAGGTGTACTGGTTTTCTCTGGTTTAATGGTCTTCTGGATGCCTGCTTCTTAGTTTATACGCTAAATGGCCAAAAGTATGTGGACACCTGCTCACAGCTTGCAGCTCACCTGCTGTCTAAGTTACATTGTAAGCTGAGCTGTGGTGGTCCCAGCCGTGTGTGTGTGTGTGTGTGCACGCATGTTCATGGAGCTAATTCTTGCAATTCTTAGCTGTAGCAAAGGCCATATCGAGCCACTGCTGTTTACAGTAATGCCGTTTCCCGCAGACTGCCATTATCAAAGCAGATGTTCTTATCTTAACGCTCAGCCTACACTTTCGCACTCGTCAGCTCACACTTTCACTCATCAGCCCTCAGCCTCGCGCCTCAAAGGCCCGGCTGGAGCTTCAAAACCCGTCTCCCAAATAATACCAACGTGGCTTCTATTCAAGACCCGGCGGATCATCTTATTTCAGTACACTCAGCTGTCGAGCGCACGTGTGCATGCTGCTAAAAGGGTAATGGCTTATCTGCAGCTACTGTGCATAATTACACTGCACACACTCCCTGGCCAGTTTACTGGAAACCCCTGCCTTAGAGCTCCACCTTGCTAGCATACGGGTGTTAGCCATTCTCTGGTATATTATTCTGGTGACTTGCTGTTTACCTCATGCACTATATGGCCTGGCCATGTAAAAGTATGTGGACGCCTGCTCCTCAGCCCCGTTTTTCTGAAATCAAGGCTATTAACAGTAAGTTTGCTCCCCCTTTACTACTCCTCTGGGAGTGCCGGTGCCACTGAAGTGCCTTTGGGCAAGGCACCTGTTCCCCCAATTGCTCACTGGGGCCGACATCGAGGGCTGCCCACTGCTCTGGGCACCCAAACCTCACTTATGGCTGCAGTTCTGCACTTTCCCTGTAGGGGGAGCTTTGGATCGTGAAAGTTTGGAGTTGCCTGGAAAAGCTGGCTCAGGCTGTGTGTTGTTTACTCAGTGTGTGTATGTGTGTGTGTGTGTGTGTGGTATAGTATGGGATGTACTGACCTGTTGTCCAGCATTGCTGTGTGTGGTGTAGCGGGTCCGAGGCCTTTATCTCTGATGCTTTGCTGTGTTTTGCTGATTGGAGGATGGCTCCTCTTTGTCTCCCTGCTCAGTGTTAGTTTCACACACGGCCGAGCACTCAACTCCACGTCCCTGGGGGACAGCGTTTCATGACCGGGCCACAGGACAAAGGTCAGGTTTGACAGTGTGAGTGGTCACTTGCCCCCGGCTAGCTTTATCTGGCCCTGTCCCAATACTCCCTCTTGCAGCCTTCCACCCCACATTTGCAGGACTGTACACTCTGTAGTAGAGGTGCCTGAAATGGTTCTTGTTTCAGCTGTGCCATAGAAGAACCACTTTTGGTTCCATGAAGAACCAGGTGTGTAATATTTCCGAGATTTCCGAGGTTTAAAGAACCTTCACACTCACTTTCTGTTACCAACATGGTTCCTTATGGGACTGGAATCGGTTCTTCGATGCAGTCACTTAAAGAACCCCTTGTAGCACCTCTGTTTTGTAAGAGTGTTCAGTATCATCCATAATATTAAAACCACCTCCCTAATACTGAGTAGGTTCTCCTTGTGCTGCCAGAACAGGTCTGACCCATCAAGACATGGACTCCACAAGACCTCTGAAGGTGTGCTGCTGTGGTCTCTGGCACCAAGACTAACAATAGCAGCAGATCCTTTAAGTCTTGGAGATGTTCTGACCCAGTCGTCTAGAACATCACAGTGTCTCAGATTCTTATGCTTGTCCATTTCTCAGCATCAGGTGTTCCCACAGTTGCATATGGCCTGCGAGGTTCAGTGAGATTTCCCCACTCTTCTCTAAACTAAGCCCTCGTCCCTTATCAGACGATCCACCCTAATGCCCCCTACACACACACACACACACACACAGGCTGGCGCCCATATCCACTCATCCATGCATGGTGGGCCATTTCACAGCAGAACTAACAAACGCCCCCAGACTCAGAGAGAGAGAGAGAGAGAGAGAGAGAGAGAGGGAGAGAGAGAGAGAGAGAGAGGGAGAGAAGTGTTGCAGTGACAGAAGGACGGATGGACGAGGCATTTAGATGGACAGAGAGAGATAGTACAAATTACTCAGTGACCTCTAACCTTTAGTGAAGCCAGCTTTAACAGAGTGATAAGAGTGTTTTCCTTGTGTGTGTGTGGGTGAGTGGGGGGGCACTCAGTGAGTGTATAGAGCATGCAGAATGGCCCTCATTATCAATGAAAGATAAAAAATGAACAAAGACAAAGTGAGGGTGTATAAGTGTACAGGTATCAGTGAGGGTGTAAAAGTGTACAGGTATCGGTGAGGGTGTATAAGTGTACAGGTATCGAGGGTGTAAAAGTGTACAGGTATCGGTGAGGGTGTATAAGTGTACAGGTATCGGTGAGGGTGTATAAGTGTACAGGTATCGGTGAGGGTGTATAAGTGTACAGGTATCGGTGAGGGTGTAAAAGTGTACAGGTATCGGTGAGGGTGTATAAGTGTACAGGTATCGGTGAGGGTGTATAAGTGTACAGGTATCGGTGAGGGTGTATAAGTGTACAGGTATCGGTGAGGGTGTAAAAGTGTACAGGTATCGGTGAGGGTGTATAAGTGTACAGGTATCGGTGAGGGTGTAAAAGTGTACAGGTATCGGTGAGGGTGTATAAGTGTACAGGTATCGGTGAGGGTGTATAAGTGTACAGGTATCGGTGAGGGTGTAAAAGTGTACAGGTATCGGTGAGGGTGTAAAAGTGTACAGGTATCGGTGAGGGTGTATAAGTGTACAGGTATCGGTGAGGGTGTAAAAGTGTACAGGTATCGGTGAGGGTGTATAAGTGTACAGGTATCGGTGAGGGTGTAAAAGTGTACAGGTATCGGTGAGGGTGTAAAAGTGTACAGGTATCGGTGAGGGTGTATAAGTGTACAGGTATCGGTGAGGGTGTAAAAGTGTACAGGTATCGGTGAGGGTGTAAAAGTGTACAGGTATCGGTGAGGGTGTAAAAGTGTACAGGTATCGGTGAGGGTGTATAAGTGTACAGGTATCGGTGAGGGTGTAAAAGTGTACAGGTATCGGTGAGGGTGTAAAAGTGTACAGGTATCGGTGAGGGTGTAAAAGTGTACAGGTATCGGTGAGGGTATACACATAACACATAACACAAGTTCCTTGCGTTCCTGTTTCTAGGGGTTGAGACCTATACATGTACCATACTGTGTGTGTGTGTGTGTGTGTGTGTGTGTGTGTGTCTATGATGGTCGTTCCAGATGTGGAGGCAGACTATGAGGAGACAGAGGCGACAGGGGGCCTGAGAGAGAGAGAGAGAGAGAGAGAGAGAGGGGGCTCCTGTACCATCACTGCCAGGTCAAACAAACACTCCAACTCCCATTTATCATCCTAACAAAACACACACACACACACACACATTACCTCTGATGGGAACCATTCTATTGGAGGTTCAGCATTTGGGGGAGTGTGTGTTTCATCAAAACACAAATGAGTCAGTCCAACTGTTCTAGATAACCTCCCCCAGTCAGAGCTGTGGTTCTACAGTGGAGGTGAAGGGAAGCAGACGTCTGCAGCTCTAATAAAAGCTCCTTACAGAAAGTTCTTCACCTAATGGTGATGAAGACGCTGCCTGATGCCTGAGACACGGTTCTACCAGAGTTCTGAGAAGAGTTCGGCTCTAGAACCTGCTTTTAGAACCAGATCATTAAAATGGTGGAGGGATACATGCTGCAGGGTGTAGTGCAGCTACAGAAAGTAGTCCCTAAAGAAAACTGCATTAGTTCAGATTCTCTATTCACTATTTTACCTTCATCATCATCATCATCATCATCATCATTCCATATTAAACTCAGAAGACTCGTGTAGCTGCACCGGTGGGTTTGGATAGGAGATAAATTATGGGATGTATATGTGTTGTAGTCGTGGCAACTGATGCCTGCTTCCATGCACCTCCACTGTACAGAGATCAGAGTGGGTCAGTTTCTCTACAGTGAAGCTCAGTTTCACCCCGAACCCTCGACTCTGACTGAGCTCCTCACACACACAGAATACAGAATAAAAAAAATTGGGTGAATTTAATGCTAAAAGGTGCAAATGAGATAACATCTGTGCAGTGGTGAGAGTGTGTGTGAGTGACTATTATCAGGCTGTAAAAGTAGGGAGGTAGGTTACATGTGTGTATAAGTGTGTTAATGTGAGAAGTCATGAGTGTGGAAGTGACAACATCTGTGTGTGTGTGTGTGTGTGTGTGTGTGTGTGTGTGTCACACACAATTCACAGGCTGTAGCAGGCTGTACACTCCAGAGTGTGTTAATTCACATTTGCATAAGAAACATTCACCATATTCCTTCTGTAAGCAGTTCCTTGACAGTGTGTGTATTTGTGTGTGTATGTGTATGTATGTGTGTGTGTGTTGTAAAGGTGCTGCAGTCAGAAACGCTGTGGCTTTACTGCAGCATGGAAAAAGTCAGAAAGACCAAAAGAGCTCGCTGCAGCTGAACTGAGCTGTGTGTGTGTGTGTGTGTGTGTGTGTGTGTGTGTGTGTGTGTGTTATTAATACTCAGGGTAGCTGCTGTGGTTGTTGCTCTCGCAGTGGCAGGAAGCAACGCAACCTCTATCTTTGCAAACGCTAATGGAAAATTCAAACAGAAAAAAAAGTGTGAGAGAGAGACAGAAGGGACAGAAAGAGAGACAGAGAGAGACTCTTTACACTGAAAGCTGTACTGTTGATTCACTGAGATGCTATACACTCTACATACATACACTATATGGACAAAAGTATTGGGACACCTGCTCATTCTGTGTTTCTTAGAAAAGAAATGAAGGATATTAAAAGAGCGGATCCTGCTTCTGTTGGAGTAACTGTCTCTACTGTCCAGAGAAGAAGACTTTCTACTAGATTTTAGAGGAGCATTGCTGTGAGGATTTGATTGCATTCAGCCACAAGAGTGTTAGTGAGGATGTTGGAGGATTGATCATCACCCCACCTCATCATCCCCAACTCATCCCAAAGGTTCTGGATGGAGCTCCACCACCATCATTCCAGAGAACACAGTTCCTCCACTGCTCCACAGCTTAATGCTGGGGGGCTTTATACCCCTCTAGCCCACGCCTGGCATTAGGCAGCATGGAGCCAATAGGGTCATGTTGACGTTGATCTGCTCGAGAGTCCTATTCTATTGGCAGTACTTCTTCTCTACAGGGACTAGACAAGCTGATGATGAGATGTTTGCTGGTGTTTAACTGAATCTGTTCTTCCCTCCATCAGTGAAGTGTTCCCCGTGCCACTGGCTGAAGCACAAGCTCACAGTTTGATCCACCCACCACCATGTTTAACAGCTGGAGAGGCGCTCTTATCATGGAATTCTGCTCCTTGTTTTCTCCAACCATATCTTTCATTGTTAAGGACTTTTGTGCTGGACCTTGGTCAGCATTCATTTATTTTATATGTTTTATAATCACATTTGACTACACACACACACACACACACACACACACACACACTCACACACACACACACTCATTACTTATCAGTGTGCTGCAGACGTCTGTGAGCTGATAATTAACTCAGCACGTTGACACAGGTGAGCAGGACTGCAAATTGATTACATGACTAGAAGAGCCACACACACACACACACACACACACACTGTTGATGTGTTGGGGTCTGTTTGTTTGCTGGGGTTGTTCTCTGTCAGTCTAGCCTCAACTGATTCTCTCTCTTTTACTCTCTCACTCTCTCTCTCCTTTCTTTTCTTTCTGTCTGTCTCCTCTCTCTCTCTCTCTCTCTCTCTCTCTCTCTCTCTCTCTCTTCTGTCTGCCCCCCCCTCTCTCTGTCAGTTGATATTTGGCTGACCTATCACTGTAATTGGGGGGGTGGGGTGCAGGGGTGCAGGGTTGTATGGAGTTGGATCTGAACTCCTGATCATTCCCGTTTCCTCTTTGTCTCTTTGTTCTTCATTCTCTACCGGATCATTTCTGAAACAAGCTGACAGTTGCAGCAGTGTGTGTGTGTGTGTGTGTGTGTGTGTGTGTGAGTGTGTGAGTGAGTGAGTGTGTGTGTGTGTGTTTGTGGCCTGAGGCCTTTCTCCAGTCTTGCAGGAACCTCTTACATGCTGCTGTCTCATAAAGAGAGAGAGAGAGTTAGTTTATGATCCACTAGTGGACTCCCACCTGATTATTTAATGAGTGTGTTTGCATACACACATTTGCATTTGTCCCTTAACATCTATATACACTCTATGGACAAAAGTATTGGGACACCTGCTCATTCGGTGTTTCTTCTTAAATCAAGGGTATTAAAGGAGCTGATGCTGCTTCTGTTGGAGTGACTGTCTCTACTGTCCAGAGAAGAAGACTTTCTACTAGATTCTGGAAGAGCATTGCTGTGAGGATTTGATTACATTCAACCACAAGAGCGTTAGTGAGGTCAGGATGTAGGATGATGATGATCACCACCCCACCTCATCATCCCCAACTCAACTTAAAAGTTCTGGATGGAGCTCCTCCACCATCACTCCAGAGAACACAGTTCTTCCACTGCTCCACAGCTCCTCAATGCTGGGGGGCTTTATACCCCTCTAGCCCACGCCTGGCATTAGGCAGCATGGTGCCAATAGGTTCATGTTAATTGGCAGTACTTCTCTACAGGGACTAGACAAGCTATGCGTGTGCATTTGCACATCTGTGTCAGCAATGGGTGCAGCTTAAAGTAGCTGAATGCATTCGTTAGAAGGGGTGCCCACAAATAAGTGAATAAATCAGTAAAATAATAATAAACACACTTCGTTGGAACTGGGGTTTATAGTTCCTCCAAAAAAGTGACTTTACAGGAGAAGTTTCTGCTCCTCCCTTTATATAAAAATAAATCTTGAAGATTTTATCCAGACGCTTATGACATACTGTCCCTGCCTTACAGCACCTTCTGTCCCTCTGAGCCCCAATGCAGATTACCATAATTAACTTAGATTAAATGAGAGGTGAGGGGACGACTGTAAGGGCTGAGAGCTGCAGCTCTGGGACAGTCAGCAAATGGTGATGATTTAAATGATGTGGTGGGTCAATGGGGGGGTTGATTAGCCATCAGTCTGTCCATAGAGTGGCATGTAATCAGGTCAATTGGTGTGTGTGTGTGTGTGTGTGAGTGTCTGGCTATCTTATCTTGAGGTGCGAATGTAAGGGGCAGTGACCTAGATAAGCCATGGTGGAGTGTGTGTGTGTGGGGGGGGGGTAGCATATAGAAATCAGCTGTTGGCTTCTCAATGGAAATCACCTCATTAATAGACAGAGGGAGGAGGAGAGGGGGAGAGGGGGAGATTACTCTCTGGAAAGAAAAGAGAAAGACTCTTTAGGTGAAATCAGACTGGCTTTGGTCATGAGTCCTCCAGTGACCTAGAAAGGAACACATGTAATGTACTCACACACACACATGCAGTGAACCCCATTGGTTCCCATCAGTGCTGCTGTCTCTCTCTGTAAATAATAATGACATTATTGGGACACCTGACATTACATCGGTCCACCTCTGAATAAGAGCATCAGCTAAATGTCTCAAATGTAACACCTCTGGGGTGAGTTGGAGTGATGAAGCTCATGTGAACACTGCTGGGATGAGTGGAGTGATGAAGCTCATGTGAACACTGCTGGGATGAGTGGAGTGATGAAGCTCATGTGAACACTGCTGGGATGAGTGGAGTGATGAAGCTCATGTGAACACTGCTGGGATGAGTGGAGTGATGAAGCTCGTGTGAACACTGCTGGGATGAGTGGAGTGATGAAGCTCATGTGAACACTGCTGGGATGAGTGGAGTGATGAAGCTCATGTGAACACTGCTGGGATGAGTGGAGTGATGAAGCTCGTGTGAACACTGCTGGGATGAGTGGAGTGATGAAGCTCGTGTGAACACTGCTGGGATGAGTGGAGTGATGATGCTCGTGTGAACACTGCTGGGATGAGTGGAGTGATGAAGCTCATGTGAACACTGCTGGGATGAGTGGAGTGATGAAGCTCATGTGAACACTGCTGGGATGAGTGGAGTGATGAAGCTCATGTGAACACTGCTGGGATGAGTGGAGTGATGAAGCTCATGTGAACACTGCTGGAATGAGTGGAGTGATGAAGCTCATGTGAACACTGCTGGGATGAGTGGAGTGATGAAGCTCATGTAAACACTGCTGGGATGAGTGGAGTGATGAAGCTCGTGTGAACACTGCTGGGATGAGTGGAGTGATGAAGCTCATGTGAACACTGCTGGGATGAGTGGAGTGATGAAGCTCATGTAAACACTGCTGGGATGAGTGGAGTGATGAAGCTCATGTGAACACTGCTGGGATGAGTGGAGTGATGAAGCTCGTGTGAACACTGCTGGGATGAGTGGAGTGATGAAGCTCATGTGAACACTGCTGGGATGAGTGGAGTGATGAAGCTCATGTGAACACTGCTGGGATGAGTGGAGTGATGAAGCTCATGTGAACACTGCTGGGATGAGTGGAGTGATGAAGCTCGTGTGAACACTGCTGGGATGAGTGGAGTGATGAAGCTCGTGTGAACACTGCTGGGATGAGTGGAGTGATGAAGCTCGTGTGAACACTGCTGGGATGAGTGGAGTGATGAAGCTCATGTGAACACTGCTGGGATGAGTGGAGTGATGAAGCTCGTGTGAACACTGCTGGGGTTATAATGTATATGTATGGGAGTTATAAGTAGTAAGCATAAGTAATTAAACCCCATTGAATACCATTGGGATGAGTCGCAGTGATGGAGCTCCACTGAACACCTATGAGATGTGAGGTCACATTTGGGATGAGAAGTGATGGAACCCCATTAAACACATCTGGGGTGAGTTAAAGTGATGGAGCGCCCCTGAACTTCTTTGGGATTAGTCGACGTGATGAAGCTGATAGTGTCTTTCAGAAAGTTACATTTTGATGATTTTTGGATTACCAATGTTTTAAAGAATGCATTGATGACATCATCACTGTCTG
The DNA here is from genome assembly GCF_030463535.1 of Salminus brasiliensis. Taxonomy (NCBI): domain Eukaryota; kingdom Metazoa; phylum Chordata; class Actinopteri; order Characiformes; family Bryconidae; genus Salminus; species Salminus brasiliensis. The sequence continues at coordinate 40,948,269 of NC_132887.1, read as the reverse complement.
TCCCCATATATTTCCTGTCTTTCAGTGTAAACATGTGAATTGTAATTCTGAGCATTTTTAAAATACGGTTCTCAGTAAAGGTTTTGTAGCGCTAGCTCTGGATTGGCATCCCGTTCTGTCGGCTCTTTGTTGGGTTTTCAGAAACACTCGAGGTTTCCTTCAGCCTCTCCTGGTTCCTGATAAGAGTGTGTAAATAGAGAGGCTTTGTCCACGAGGAGGAAAACGCCTTGAAAGCTTTTCTTTCGGAGGGAGAAGGAGGAGGAGGAGAAGAGCTCTGCTAATTATGCATGCCGATTGTTGATGGCTTGATTGCCGGCGTCCAGCTGCACGGAGCCTCGCGAGGGCGGGAACAGGGCAGACACACTGACGCCTGAGAGGGTCACTGTGGGATGGGTCAGTACGGAGGCCCGCAGGGGTCATAAGAAACTGATTAGTCAGACATAAAGACGGAACAACGCAGCAGTTCAGGACTAGTCCAGACTTTCTGTGCGGCTTTCAGCACTGTGGTCCGATAACCACAGTATAAGAGCTCCTATTTCAAGCTTATATGTAAATATAAATCAGTACGCAATTAATTACATGGTTTTTGTCTGAAAGGTGAGGAACGTTGTCGACTGGAGAGCTTTAACTTTTTCGTGCCATTATTGTCTCACATTAGCTAGTTATTATTACCCCCTTTAGGCTGGCTGTAGAGTAGGTGTGTAGAGTGTCCAGTGTACTGCCCCTAGTGGCCTGGAGCATTTGCCTTATTTTATTATAATTTTCTCAAATATTCAATGCAGTATCTCAAAATAGAACACTATTTCAAAATGTTATTATTTATCATAATTTATATTCATAAAACATGAATCATGATTTTTTTTATTTTACCTTTAGTATTTTAAAGTAATTTGTTGTTAAAAAGTTACTTAGTATCTCAGAATATATTTTCTTATTTTTTATTTTAGAATTTTAAAAGTTACTTTATTCCTCAAAATTCTCACATAGTATCGCTAAAATGACATTTTCTCTATTTGCTTGGATTAGTATCTTAAATAATAACAGACAAAATCATTTATTTTATTTGATAACTTTATTAACTTATTTCTAGATGGTAAGTCATATAATAATCAACACATACAGACGTTATTTGAAATGAGTAATTACTTTAACATAGTATATTATTATTATTATTTCAATATTAGGTCACTTTGTTTTGACATCCTGCTGCCAGGATGAAACTGAAAACAGGTATTTCCCCCTCCTCTACCTGGACAGGCAGAACATGTTTCCATTCAGAAGTCATCAGTGGGTTCAGCAGAAAGCCATCCCTGACCCATCACCAGCTTAAACTCAGCATATGTGATGCATTTGGAGAGAATTATATCGTTTAAAGAGAATTATGTCTCTGAAACCTCATTAAACCAAGAGGAGGCCAAGCCAGATGGTGCTGTCCGAATCAGCTTCGCTCACTTCGACTCTATTCGACTCCCCGACGAGTCATTCTTTCAAAACCGACTCTCTTCAGCAGGCGTGTCAGAACTGATTCAGTCCCGATTGAACCGGTTTGGTGAACTGAATCGACTGGGGCTCCAGGTGCCGAAGGACGGCAGAGAGGGGTGGGGTCTCGTCTCCTGAGTGGCAGGTGCGCTGGCCAATGAGAAGGCTTCTTGACCGCGGGGGTGGAGGAGAGGGGGGCGCGTGAATGGATGACGTCGCGCGCCTGGCGCCACTGTGTCTGGGTCTCGCGCGTTAGATCAACACAGCTGGGCCGCGAGCGCATTCCATCAGAAACACACAGAAACAGCAGTGTGAGAAAACAGAGGGAGAGAGAGAGCCGGAGAGCGAGAGACACCGCAATAACGAGGGAAATCAGAACGCAGAGAACGCAGAGGTTTCTCTCTCACACACACATAAACACGCGTATAAACACACGCAAAGCTTCTGCACTATTTATAGAATGTACGGTGGCCCTGTTGTCAAACCGTTCATGCATTATTCAGACAGTGTTTATTATTATCAATAATAATAATTATAATAACAAGAATACTCTGAGATCTTGTGCGGACTTGCGGTCGAGATGCATAAAAGCACTTTTCTTAGCTTCTTGAACCGCTGTGTTGTCTCAAAAGTGTGAGCTGCATGTGTGTGTGTGTGTGTGTGTGTGTGTGTGTGTGTGTGACGCCAGGATGTCTGGCTAGTCATGGGAGTAACAGATTTGTGTTTTACGCATTAAATTAATTAAACGCTTCTACAATGGCACCTATTTACCCAGCAGGCACCGGGCGTGCGTCTGACGCCAGAAAGACCTTGGACTCTAACATTGGACGGACGTTAAATATTAGTTAGGAATGAAAACAAAAACATTAGCTTGACATCAACACCCAACGTTGGGCAGATGTTGCATTTCAGCTGGAAATAAAAGTCAGATATTGAAAAAAACAACGTTGGGTTAACGTCTAGCTTCAGAAGATAAACCTCCAGTGCTGCTGGAATTGATGTTAGATTGTCACATTGAGTGGACGTTGAGGTTATGATTTTGGATGAGCTATCAGACATTGGTACTCAGCGTGAATGCAGTGTTGGCATGTTGAAGATGTTGGATTTTGCTTTCTTAACAACTTCAAAACAACAAAACACAAACGTCTGATGATGTTAGAATATCACGATGAGTGGATGTCAAATGTATGACGTTGACTAGACGTTGAATTTTGCTCAACCAGAAATCAGTCCACTGATGTTGGTGGCCAGTTGGGTCTCCTCATATTATAGTACTTTGTCCGTCTAGATTACTGTCCAGTACTATTGACCCTTTAGCTTCAACACTAAGGAGAAGTTCCTCCTATGAGTCCAGTTTTCCAGCCGCGCTCCTTCTCTCAGCCCAGTGCTCTTACTGACCCGCAGCAGTTCGGGTTCACTGACCTCAAATCTCCACTTCACTTCACCGCAGATCTGATATTCCCCCTATAGAGCTCCGCACAGCTCCTCCTCTTTTACCGGCCGCGACCAGTAGCGAGTCTCTCATTAACATATTTGTCCGCTCATTGGCTCCGCGGAGCATGAGTGTTTGTTTGTTTTTGCGGAGTAGGCGGAGCTTCGGAAGCTCGAGTATAAAACAAAAGCCGCCCTTCGCCGCTGTCACTTACCACTGAGTGCGCCGCCGCCGCCGCCGCCGCTGCTGCTGTTAACGCTAGATAACGAGACGTGCTTGTTTTTCCCCTGTGGGCTGGAAGCTCTTACTGTGGATATCTGCGCCTGACCGAGTTGGATTTTCTTCTTTTTGTTGTTGTTGTTGTTGTTGTTGACGAAAACAGAGAGCAGAGAAATGAAGGCCATCAGTCCAGTCCGCTCCGTCAGAGGCTGTTACGAGGCGGTTTGCTGCGTTTCCGAGCAGAGCCTGTCCATCAGCCGCAGCAGGAGTCCGTGTGAGCTGTCGGACATGAACGACTGCTACTCGAAACTCAAGGAGCTGGTGCCCAGCATCCCGCAGGACAAGTCGGTCAGTCAGGTGGAAATCCTCCAGCATGTCATCGACTACATATTCGACCTCCAGATCGCGCTGGAAGGCGAGGCGGACAGAGTCCAGAACTCGGCGGACGTGCTGAGGGCGCTGCAGGTGAGAGCTTGCAGCCGGGGACGCTGCTTGTAAAGCGGCTAAAAGTTATTAAAATTAACCGACGACATTGTTGAGCAATAAGCTGCAGTTTCTTACTCTAATTCTGCGTGTTTCCCCCTGTTTCCCCCTGTTTCCCCCTCAGAGCTCCGAGATCTCCTTCCCCAAAGAAGACGGAACTCTCTGTCACTAAGGCAACGAGGCTCCGGCTCGCGCGTTCCAACGGTCAGTTTGAGTTAGCCACCGATGCTAACAGAATCCCCTCAGAAAAGTTCCACCTTATTTCCACCAGAAGACGATGAGATTCTTCGCGATTTCGGTCAAAATTATTAATTCCTACGTTATAAAGAGAAATAAGTTCAATATAAATGTTTTTAGATGTTTTTTTTTTTACATTTGAAAATCACTCAGATTCGTGTGGCGCTTTCGGCTTACACTCTCCTCCAGTCCTCACAGAAACGAGGCTTAACTTCATCTCTTAATTTAGCTAGTGAATTTATAAAAGCATTTAGTGATTATTTTTAAACACTGATCAAGTTTGTTGATTGTTAGTTTGTGGTGTTGCTAGCTAGCTAAACAGTCGGTTTATTTACTCTTACACTTTTTGACAGATTTAAGTAGCTTTAAAACGGTTTATTTACTCTTACACTTTTATTTAAGTAGCTTTAAAACGAACAGCTTCTCTATGAGCTGTTCAAGCAGCTCACAGCTGGATGAGAACTGAGGCAACACGGACGTTTTGCTTCTATCAGCTTTAATGAAGAGTTTTCCAGCCGGCGCCAGACTGTCTGCAGCCTGAATGGGTTTTGTGTGTGTGTGTGTGTGTGAGTGTGTGTGTGTGTGTGTGTGAGTGTGTGTGAGTGTGTGTGTGTGTGTGTGAGTGTGTGTGTGTGTGTGTGTGTGTGATTGAGGGGGCGCTGACTTAACTTTTCTCTTTCCCATCTATGTTGCAGGTGCAGGACAGAAACTTCTCCGCTCATGGACAAGAGAGGGAGGGAGTGAAGGGGTTGGACACACACACACACACACACACACACACACACGAGGAGTGTCTCCATTCAGACTGTGGGAAAAGAACCTGCACCCTGCTGAAACCATCAAAACCACCCAGTCTTTGGTCACTGGACTCTTCAACACACCAAAGCTGAAGATGTGTGAAGTTTGGAGGGGAATGTGCTCTTATACGCCTTTTCTTTTCAAACCATTCCTTTATGTGATGCTACAATCAAGCCCCTGTGCATTTCCGTTCACATTCCAGACCATTCGGACTAACTCCATTCTGATCCCGTAGTCCTTACCTACTCACTCGCTCACTTAGTCATGTACCCAGCCTTCAGACTCTCACTCCCTTTCTCCTCATTTTCTTTCACTATTTCTCCCATTCCACTTGGTTTCAGACATTATTCGTTTTAAAGTGTGTACATATTCATTTTATCTTTTTGTTCTTATTATTTTGTGTGTGTGTGGTTGGGTTGGGGAAGGGGGAGTGTGTATGGATCGTAGAGAGATTATTATGTGAACTCTATGAATATAGAGTCGATTGTAAAAGTTTGTGGGGATTCTACATTTCTGCAGACTGTCTGTGTATCTGCTGAGTTTCATAAACTCCTCGATTTTGCCGTTTTGTGTATGTTCACTTTTTTGCATACAGAAATAAATCACGAGAAAGAAATGTAGTCTGGACTAATCGTCCATTTTTTGAGACTCATATACTTACAAAATAGGTTTAATGCCTGATTAATAATCCTCAAAATGGGTACAGGTACAGATTTGTACATTTGGGGTAGTTGTCTTTGGAAAGCTTGATTGGAGTAATCGTTGATTCTTCAATTATAAATATCTAGAACTAGTCTCAGATCTCTTCATTCAGGCATGTGATCTGATTCTCTATTATAGGCATCAAAGGCAGTTTTGATGATCTATAATTAGTGAACAAAGTCAGTAAATGTCCTTCAAAAGCTCTAACTAATGTGTAGACATCAACACATACTTCAAGAAGCCCTTCACTTAGGGTATAGATCATCAAATAGCCCTAAAAAGCTGCTAACTTTAGGTACATTTATATAATTATCATACAAAAAGCTCTTTGTTTAGGGTGAATATCTGCAAACAGCCCTCCAAATCCTCTCCTTTTGGCTAAATGTTCATAAATTGCATTAAACAGCTGTAAGTCTTCGTGTTATTTGCTGTTAAAAGGCGGTTAATGTGCATAAATATCTTCAGGGCAAGTATCTGCAGTCTTCAAACGGCAGGTTATTTGGGGGTAAACATCTATAAATACCGTATGGGACGGTTGTGTGTGTGTGTGTGTGTGTGTGTATATGTGTGTGTATCATATATGATCGCTGACCACAATGCATGTTAATAAAGTAGTGGAAGTACAGCCATGAACTCAGACACGGTTATTTTGGTCTAAACTCAGGCCATTAAAACCTCGGCTCTCCAGTGAGAACAGACAGCAGGCAGACGGTCGCCTGTGATCTGGCGACACCAAGTGGACAAACAGTGACAGTGCAGTGGCTGTGGTGCTGTAGTGCAGGGTGTGCTCGTTAACAGCCCTGTCTAAGAAGAGGACTTGTGCGCCACCTGGTGGCAGAATATAAAAAAACAAGCTGAGTGTTTAATTCATGTAGTGCTGGATTAGTAGTGGCAGTGGAAGTAGGCTAGTAGTTGAAGCAGCAAAACTAAAAATGAATAAGAGTTAAGAGGAGATATTATAAATACACTGATCTGCCATAACATTAAAACCTCTGACAGGTGAAGTAAAGTGAAGAACACTGATGATCTGGGTCCAGTGGCTCCTGTCGAGGGGTGGATCTGTATATCAGACAGCAGGTGAATCATTTAGTTCTTGAAGGTGATGAAGGTGTTGAATCTGAGACACTTTGACAAGAACCAGACTGTGATGTTCTAGACGATGACTGGGTCAGAACATCAGGCAGGTCTTGTGGGGTGTTCTCTCACGGTGTGCAGTGGTCATCACCTACCAAAAGTGCCTCAAGAGTGGCCAAACGGTAAACCGGTGTGACAGGGTCATGGAGGTCCCACCTCACAACTTACAGGGCTTGATGTTAAAGGATCTGTTAGTCTTGGTGTCAGATCTCAGAGCACACCTTACTGAACTGAATTCAACTGATTTCTCGATGTGAACACCAGGGGGCGGCAGTTGACAGGTATTTTACACCCCATACCACAGACACTTGGGCCTGAATGTGTGTGTCTGTGTGCTTCAGCCAGGGCAGCATCTTATCACACACACACACACACACACACACAAGGCTGATAACCACTGTCGTTCACACCCTGCCTCTCACAGCGCTCATGACCCAGTGTAGATCCCCCAGTCTTCATCACTGCTCCTCACTTCACTGGTGGTGGTTTTAATGTTATGGCTGCATATGGTAACAATAATTTCATGAATTGTGACAGGAGTGATCGGTGGACTACAGCTGAGGAGGATTTATGCTTAATGAGTTTATTTATTTGTATTTTTACTTTTAGCTCTGAATCATATTTTCAGAAGAATATTTATATTCCAGAAAGATTTCTTAGATGATTGGTTGTCACAGTTCTCAACATGTAGATTCCACTCCACACGCTTATTAGCCTGTAATTACTGATTATTACAACTCATTTTCTGGGTCCTCCCGCTTAGGGCCCAGTGATTCTGGGGAGGCTCCGGACCCACCGCCACCCTGACCAGGGAGATAAGATGAGATGAGAAGATGGACGGGAAACCTTTTAACTCATGTTCAGCTTTTCTTAAACTCTAATTTTGATTTTCATGAACTTTTATTCAACTTGAATTAAAACTTCTATTTAACTTGTGTTAATTTCTTATTCATTTTAAATGAATAAAATCTTGTTTGCAGCTCATATTTACATTTGGTTAAACTATTAATTAACTAAAATACTAAATAATAACTAAAAATAAATAATTAACTAAACTATTATTTAGTTAATTAAACTTTTAGTTAAGGTTTATTTAACTCTTATAAAACATTTTACTAAATACTAAAAACAATTTAATTACATTTATTCAACTATTTTTAAACCCTTACCTTATTATTATTATTATTATTATTATTATTATTATTATTAACCTCTTATTAACTATTAAGCTTAACATTAGAGGTCATGTGACTCTGGAGCTGTAGGAATAGGGCTGTTGTACAGCAGTGTGAAGCTTCATTACTCATTTCCATAATAATAAACATTCATTTATTGTGTGTTTGTTGGTGTGTGTATAAGTGTGTGTGTGTATAAGTGTGTGTGTGTGTGTGTAAAAGTGTGTGTGTGTGTATAAGTGTGTGTGTGTGTGTGTGTAAAAGTGTGTGTGTGTGTATAAGTGTGTGTGTGTGTATAAGTGTGTGTGTGTGTGTATAAGTGTGTGTTTTTTAACTCAGTCTCGAGCAGCTCTTTGTTCCCAGAACAGCAGAAACTCGCTCTAATCCGCCTCTGTCTCTTTAAGAGGGCGGAGCAACTGCTCTATGCAAATACCCACGGGGGAGCGGACCAATCAGCGCCTGGCTTTAGCCGCGGGAGAATCTGAATTTCGCGGGACGTAAATTTGGCGCTAAAGCAGCCGGAGACGAGCAGCAGGAGCAGCGCGAGCGCGAGCAAACAAGCCGAGCAAACAAAGACAGACAGAAACAAACAAACAAACAAACAAACAAAGGCGTAAACAAACAAACAGGGCCGGGTGCGGAGCTTTGGGCGCGCGCGCAGGAGCAGGGCTGTGTGTTTGGGGGGTTTGGGGGAGTTTGGGTTGAGGGGGGTGATTTGCGCCCTCTGCTGCAGAACCTGAACAAAGAACCCGGAGCGCGAGACCTCCTTCTCGTCCGCGCGGTGTTTTTACAGTCTGGGGAGAGAATATCGATTAGACCATCGGCTCGCGGCTTATCGATAGGAGTTATCGGCTGTAGGTTTGCGTCGCGCGCCTGCTCCTGAGCTGCTGCTGCTGCTGCTGTTGTTGTTGTTTTGGTGTTTTGGTTGGGGGTCTCTCCTGCTCGCGCAGCCTCGCTTTAGTCAGTCACTGTGTGCAGGGCACGGGGTCGGGATGCTCGCGGTCGCGTGCGGTGGCAGAACGGATGGAGGGCGCTCGGGGAGCTGCAGCCCGTACACACGACTCCCGGTAAGTGTGTAGATCCTCTAAATACAGGATCAGTACATACTACACACACACACACACACACACACACACACACACAGAGAAACTGCTGACTGTAGCAGTGTGTGTGTGTGTATATATATATATATACACACATATATATTACATACTGTCTGTGTATATATGTATACGTCATGCCTTTTACCCTGTAGTAGCTTGTTTAGCTGTGTGTGTGTGTGTGTGTGTGTATGGACTCTGAGCTATGTGTGTATAGGTAGGTGGTCAGTCAGTAGGGGGTTTAGTAAATACATATAAGAAAGTTTGAAATGACTTGAGACACCCAGGCAACCACCAGGAATACCTTAGCGACTATACTGCAACCACCTGAGACACTCTGGAAGCCACCTAAAATGCAATAACGCCTGCATTTAAGCAACCCAGCAAACACTAGGTATACCAAAGAAACTGCATAGCAACACCACAGCAACCACCTGGAATACCAGAGCAACCACTTGGCAAGAAGAAGAGTCTTACCCTAGTGACCAACAACAACAGCCCAGCAACGGCCAGTTTTAGACCCCCGATAGAACAACCAGCACAACCAGCCTGAGGACTCCCAAACACTCACAGGGCCAGGAGCTACCTGTAGGTCAAGAGTTATTGACCCGTCTATTGGTTTATGAGTGTGTGTGTGTGTGTGTGTGTGTGTGTGTGTGAGAGTAAATGAGGGTACACCTGCTGTCTGTTCTTTATCGTAGTGACCCGTGTGTTTACACTTGTTGATTCCCATGTGACTCCCAAACTGGTTTACTCAGCTTTACTGAAGCCCGTCAGCTGCATTATTCATCACCCCCCCAAACACCTGCTCGAGGCCGCCCGACCTGTCTCAGCGAGTATGTCGAGGTCATGGCAGGTCATAGCTGGAGATCTGGGTTTACAGCAGTCCACAGGAGCTTCATTCACATATTGGGTAGAGCCTTATTTGAAGGGTGCCTACACAGGGACTTCATAACACATTCATAAGCACTGAATAACGTTTCAAAACGAGCACAGCTTATATAGCTTATATTAATATTTACTAGACTGAGTAGAGGCTTTGAATGATGTGTTATTGGAGTGTCATGTGAAAAGCGTTCATGAATAGTTAATGACAGAAATCTAAAGATAGCCTGATTGAATGACAAGGCTTTGGCTTTGTTTCGTTTATAAGGCTGTTATAAAGCTTCATTACAAAGAAATCTTAACATATAGGGTCAATAAATGGCTATTAAATGGCTATTATTCAGTGCTTATTCGAGTGTTGTGAAGTTGTTTGCATTTATAACAGTGTTATAAACAGCTAATGAGGACACAGTATAGTGTATTAAATACATACTGATGATAATGATGGATTGAATACAGTATATGGGGTTTCTGAACCAGATCTCTGCAATCACACATGAACGAAGTGCGTATAAGGACCGTTATGGTGATATACGGCATCTGAATACTGACATAAGCTGTTCATAAGCAGTAGTAATCTAAACGTATACACATTAGTACATGAACATGCATTTGATCAGACGGGTGTGAAAGTGTAACTGGTGCTGTGTGTTATTACAGTGTAATAGAGTATTTCTGTAGCAGTACTGCGACCAGAGGAAGTCTGTGGATCCTCGATTGTAGATGTTTCCTTTTGTCTGACCCACATACTGCCCCCCCCCCCCCCCCCTCCTCCACCACAACCACCACCACTCCTCACACTGGAGGGGAAAATGCTGATCCATCACTGTCTTAGTTTCTGTCTGACTGAGCGGGGGTCTTAAAGCAACAGTTAAAAAAGTCCAACACAACTCTAATGTCTTCATGATTTGCAGCCGCTACATGGGATACCATAGCAACTGTTTAGCAACACCATAGCAACCACTTGGTGGCAAAGTACATCAACTGCCTAACAATCTCATAGCAACTACATGGGAGACCATGGAAAGTGTTTAGCAACACCACTTGGAGCACCATATCAGAGCCACAGCAACCACCTAGCCATTGCCTAGCAACCACGTGGGATGGCATAGCAATGGCTTAACAACACCATAGCATCCTCATAGTACCCATGATACATTCGCAATCGCCTAGACACCATAACGGGATAACGCAGCAGTGGTTTAACAACACCATAGCAACCACAGCAGACATTTTGAACAGCATAGCAACTGTTTAGCAACCCCATGCAGACCACAGGAATCAGCCCCGCAGCGACCACCATGGATTCCATAGCAGCAGTCTAGCATCCTCATAGCAGCCATGGTACAACAGTGAATGTCTAGCAATCATTTGGGATACCATAGCAACATCTTAGCAACACCTTATGACCCATTTGAACTCAACAGCAACCACCCGGAATTCTAAAGCAATGGCCTACTAACTTCATAGCAACCATGATACAATAGCAGTCACCTAGCAACCACATGGGACACCTTAAGAGCCTGGCCAGCTCAGGATGGGATAGCAGCATCTTAGAAACATCATAGCAACAATTTGGAGCAGCGTAGCAACCCGCATAGCATATGCATGTGAACAGTATCTGATATCAGCATCAGACTAGGTTTGGTATCGGTGCGTCTCCAGTGTGTGTGTGTGTGTGTACTGCTCAACTGTCGCATTGTGGGACGTCCCCGCCGTCTCAGACGTTAATGGTGTGTGCTGGAATTTCCAATACGGTGCAGACCCGTGACCCAGTCCTGCTCAGACACATCTGTCCTGCTGAAACCCCCCAGCCCCCCATCTTCAGCACTCCGGGGTGTGAGACGAGACGCTCAGGTCCGTCTTATCCCAGAATGGGCCTTTAACTGCCCCTTTAACGCCAACCCGCCCCCGCCCCTGCCCCCTTCAGCCTAACACCTTCTGTGAGCCTAAAACAGCTGCTGTGCTGTGGTGCAGGTCTGAGGAGCTGCAACTTTCTTCCCTCCTAACACTGGAGGACCTGTCCCCAGATGAGTGTGTCTTAAGGTGTGGCTGAGGAGCGTGTGTGTGTGTGTGTGTGTGTGTGTGTGTGTGTGTGTGTAGGCGTTCTGAGACGAGTTCTGAAAGGTCACAGTGTTTGGGGAGATCAGATGCAGTGCAGATATCCAGTCTGATAGCATGACGCCATTTAATTAACTATAAGTGGTGACCATTCATTATTAGCAGCATTAGCCTTATTATCAGTAGCCCCCCTTATCCACCACCTGTGTGTGTGTATATAAATACAGCTGCTTAGAACCTGCAGGTTCCACATGCTGTGGAATATCAGATCAGTTCAGTTAATAATGACAGGTCTTTGAAGGCTTCTGTGATGGTAACCTCTGCGGTCAGTGATTTAAACGCGTGTCCATTTTCTGCGGAGTTACGAAACAGAGGCTTTCCTGCCGTGTTGAAAGACGACCAAGGTGTTTCAGCCAGTTTCACTCCTGTTTTCTCAGCTTTGATGGTAATTTTCTGCGTTTTGTCACTGCTTACTCATCTCTCTGTGGTTTGGGTGTGAGGAAAGCATTGCACGTTTCCTCTCAGATACACAACTGGGTGTGTGTGTGTGTGGCGCCCACGACCTGTAGCCTTTATACATCAGGGTTTTTTCTTGTTCTAGCACACAGTTGGTTTCAACCGGCCTGTAGTTTTATTCAAAGGTTCAAACCATCACTCTGACAGACTGTAATACACTACAGGAAGCGTAGGGGGCGCTCTATAATGCTCTATAATGTTCATATGATCCACACGCTCATTCTGACAGACTGTAATACACTACAGGAAGCGTAGGGGGCGCTCTATAATGCTCTATAATGTTCATATGATCCACACGCTCATTCTGACAGACTGTAATACACTACAGGAAGCGTAGGGGGCGCTCTATAATGCTCTATAATGTTCATATGATCCACACGCTCATTCTGACAGACTGTAATACACTACAGGAAGCGTAGGGGGCGCTCTATAATGCTCTATGATGTTCATATGATCCACACGCTCATTCTGACAGACTGTAATACACTACAGGAAGCGTAGGGGGCGCTCTATAATGCTCTATAATGTTCATATGATCCACATGCTCATTCTGATAGACTGTAATACACTACATGAAGCGTAGGGGGCGCTCTATAATGCTCTATAATGATCATATGATCCACATGCTCATTCTGACAGACTGTAATACACTACAGGAAGCGTAGGGGGCGCTCTATAATGCTCTATAATGATCATATGATCCACACGCTCATTCGAGATAGCGGCTGACCCTATCAGCCTCAGATGGGACGGTTGGCAGAGTTGGGTAAAGTCTGATGTGGAAACTGATTGTGGATCAGTGACTCTGTTAGCAAACGTCTTCACTTCTCCTTTCCCACAGAGACAACAACCCGAGCGCAGCTGCACAGCAATCCAGGAATCGGGCTGGGCCGAGTTACCACACTGACAACTTCCCCAAACCCTGTTAAAACCATAGTTCACTTTATTTCCCCAACCTTACACCAACTTTACTCCGTCAGCTAAGACGTGATTGGTGCTTTTTAGTTTTAAACTAAGTGCGAGAGAAAGAGTGCGCGAGAGCGAGCAGTTTAGAGCTGCAGAAACAGAAACCTCTCTGGTTTCCTCCCTCTCCCACCTGCTCTCGCTGCAGATGTCAGTGACAGGTGGATCAGCTCATTTGGTTTAGGGATAATACCAGCCTTCTTCTACTGATTCTCTCTCTCTCTCTCTCACACACACACACACACACACACACCATGTGTGCACATGTAACATGTCTCAGTTTGGAGCATTTCTGCTGCTCTATTCATTTTGGAATTCTGACACAGTTTAAAGAACAACTGGCAAAAGTGAAAAACGTCGAAAAGTGGAGAAAAGAAGTCTTCACATTAAATGACACAAGTATTTGGACGCCTCTTAATCATCGAATCTTGCTGCTGTTAGAGCTGCAAAGGGAGACCGGCTCCATATTAATGCCTATGGGTTTAGAATAGGATGACATGAAAAGAGCTGAACACTCTGCTTAATATAATATGGGGTGTGATGCTTAAAACCTTTACCCCGTTAGAGCCTGTGTGTGAACCCAGGCTTTAGTTCCTCACTGTCATTACTAATCAGTTTTATAGGCCCTAGAACAGAACCCTGTGGGACTCCACAAGACAAACATGTACCAAATAATTCATGATAGTTTCTTCATTAGAATCAATTACTGAATAATGAATAATGAGTATGACTGAATAATTAAGTTAAAAGTGTCATTTTTTAACCATGTGTTTTCAGACTTGGATAAAATGAAGCAATAAAACTGAGTAAAAGCTCTAAAGCTCTAAATCTCCACTAAAGCTCTAAACCCTGGAGACTTGTGGACTGGCTTGTGGGCTAAGATCTGGTCTACAGGCTCAGTATGATCAGGGTTCTGCAGCTTTTTGAAGCTCAGCATGTGTTGGATCTCGTTCCTTAACGACCTCAGCGATTCTCCTCGCTTGGCGCTCAGTAATGTTAGAAGGCGATGAACAGCAGCTGAAATGGCCTGAGGGTCTGTTGTGTAGTCGCTGTGATGGACTTCACTGACCGCACTGTCCCGAAGTGACCTCACCTCCCCACCTCACCCCTATCAAAAGTACTGGATGGAGCTCCACCACCATCATTCCAGAGAACACAGTTCTTCCACTGCTCCACAGCTCCTCAATGCTGGGGGGCTTTATACCCCTCTAGTCCACGCCTGGCATTAGGCAGCATGGAGCCAATAGGGTCATGATGTTGATCTGCTCCAGAGAGTCCTATTCTATTGGTAGTACTTCTCTACTAGACAAGCTGTGTGTGTGCATTTGCACATCTGTGTCAGCAAGGGGTGCAGTGTAAATCCTATCACAGTATACTGAATCGTAAGTCCAGTATCGTAGGATGCGCACCGCATCGCCAGGATCTCGCCAACACGGCGCTCTGAACTAGCCGCTGACGTAGCGAGCAGACGGGCTGCTCCGAGCCGTCTCCGGTGGGTTTGAATGTGAATGGGTCAGGAGTGTTAGCAGGGTCAGGAGGGGCGGGGCTTCCTGCCGGGTTGTAAAGGCCGGGCTGTGAGGGCTGTTAAGTGTGGTCGTTGTGCTGAGCCGTTTAGGAAGAGCTGTGTATTCTACACAAATAGACCCACACTCCAGAATCCACTTTCAAATGTGTGTGTGTGTGTGTGTGTGTGAGAGAGAGAGAGTGAAGTACAGCCCCTTACAGCAGTACTCTGAAGCTGGACTACACTAACACAGCTCTTACACTGATGGCTGGATGTTGAGATCAGTCCCAGTCTGATAATTCTCTTATTTACAAATTAATAAGCGTTAAGACCTCACTTAAGACTATATATCTGTGTGTGTGTGTGTGTGTGTGTGTGTGACTCCAGACACAATTTGCCCTCTATTTAGGTTATATGTGTTAAGCTAAATCAGGCTCAACGGCTCAGCTCTTGTGCACTGCAAGGGCGACACCTGGTGGTGTGTGCTGGTATTACCTGCTGCTATGTTGATGTAGCCTCCTTCACTATAATGCTGCCATTCTTCACAGCCCTTCTGTTCTTTGTGACGCAGGACACTTTGAGTGTGAACGTCAGCAAATATGGTGCTGACGGCGTACATGACATTTTAATATACAGCTAGTTTCACCGTGTCGTAACCGAGTTCTGTAGGTTGGCCCTGATAGGGGCGTCCAGCACTGATATCCGGTGTTTTACTTGGACGCTGATACATGAGCGTTGTGTAATAGGAGCAAACTGGGACTCGGATCACTGGGGTCTTCATCACAGAGAAATATATTGTGTAACATAGCGCCATTTTTAGCGTAGTAACCGAGCACCACCTCGACACTTTGGTCTTCTGAAGTTTGAATACATTGTCAATTGTACTGATTCTGGTATCATGTTCATCCCTAGTTATTAATATTACCATGCTGGATAACCTGCAGCAATAGGACCTGATTCTGTATTCTGCAATATTCCCAAATTTCATAACTCAAGCTTTAATTATATAGAAGTACTGAAATGTCTCCTGACTCCTCTCTCTCTCTCTGTCTCTCTCTCACTCTCTCTCTCTCTCTGTCTCTCTCTGTCTCTCTCTCACTCTCTCTCTCTCTCTGTCTCTCTCTGTCTCTCTCTGTCTCTGTCTCTCTCTCTGTCTCTCTCTCTCTCTCTCTCTCTCTCTCTCTCGGCAGGCTAAGCGGAGGTTGGATTTGGAGGATCCTCTGTATCTGCAGGGTTTCCGAACACCCAAAAGCAAATCAAACATCGCCAGACTCGCCAGCCCAAAGAGTGAGAACCCTTTAGTAAAAGCCCTGTTCTAGAACGTTCTCCAGAACCTAGTTGTTGTATAAGAGCAATGCTGCTCCATCAGAGTGTAGAACCTTTAGTTCTAATATATAGACTTAAATAATCAAATTGTATTCCTGTAGTTAAAGAAATCTTGTTAAAATTGTAGCTAACATTTAATATTGATATTATTATCATTATTAAAGATTATTAGTAATTGTTTATCATAATTGTCTAGATTATTTTATTTAATATTAGTATTAGCAGCTGCTACCCCAAAGGCAAAGCGAACACCGCCTAGCCATAGGAGTGAGAACCATTTAGAAAAGCCTTGTTTTTAGAACCTTTAATGCTGGAGTTAAAGCTGTTATTAATCTTCAGATAATTTCTAAAGAAGCAGAAAATACATAGACATATTTGTCTAAGGCTTACTTTTAGTGATTAATATTTTCAGTTAGTGAAGTAATATTGTGTATTATTAGGATTAGTGTTATCTTTGCTATTAGTATTAATCATTTTTAAATTCTAATTCATTTTGCTTTTGTAATATTAATATTAATATTAATATTATTATTAGTAGTAGTAGTAGCAGTAGTAGTATTACACATCTACAGTTAGTAGTAATAGAGTTTCACACTAATAAATGTTCTATTTCTCTGTAATGTTGATCCAGGTGAATTTAGTCTCAACAATGGGACAGAATTTCCACGCTTGTGCGTCCCTAATTATATACAGTTTAGCTATATATTTGAGCTATATATATTCATACAGTTAAATACACAGTAACTCACAGTAAAATGTACTAATTTCAGTAAATTCACTCTCTGAGGTGATGCTCCAGTGAGCTCTGAGGGAGGAATACTGTATATGATATATAGTTCCATATATAGAGTTAGTTTTATATGAATGTAGGGTCAGTTATATACATTATTTCCTCTCCTCCACCAGCGCCGAAGTCTCCGGGCGAGCGCACGCGGTATGACACCTCCCTCGGCCTGCTGACCAAGAAGTTTGTGGGCCTGCTGAGCGAGTCGGCCGACGGCGTGCTTGACCTGAACTGGGCCACTGAGGTGCTGGAGGTCCAGAAGAGACGAATCTACGACATCACCAACGTGCTGGAGGGGGTCAAACTCATCCGCAAGAAGTCCAAAAACAACATCCAGTGGCTGTAAGTGCGCTTAAAAGTCTGATTAGTCTGTTATCTAGAACATGGGCCGACGTGTTTGAAATGCACAGAAAGGAAAGGGTTGTACTGTAGTGTTTTGTTTTGACTGTGTGTGTGTGTGTTAGGGTGAGTGGTGTGTTTGAAGGCTCGGCAGGCGGTTCGGAGCAGACGAGTGCCCTGCGGAGGGAACTGGCCGAGTTAGAGAGAAAGGAGAGAGTTTTGGATGAGCTCATCCAGTCCAGCAACAACCAGCTCCGAGAACTGACCGAGAACAAGGACAACCAGAGATATCCTTTCAGGCTTTCAGAGTGTGTGTGTGTGTGTGTGTGTGTGTGTGTGTGTGTGTGCACGTGCAAGTGTGCCCATTATATGTAACAGTCAAATGAACAACATCTCAAAACCTGACCATTCCAGTTCATTCAAGTTATTTATGCTTAACTCCGCCCACGTTCGGATATGTGACCTATCAGGACATCCGGTGTATATCAAGTCTGCAGGACCAGACGGTCATCGCGGTCAAAGCTCCTTCAGGAACCAAACTAGAGCTACCAGAAGCAACTGAGGTGAGAGCCAGAGCCAATCAGAACCTCTCTGTATTAAACACTCGCAGCTCAGAGCCAATCAGAACCTCTCTGTATTAAACACTCGCAGCTCAGAGCCAATCAGAACGTCTCTGTATTAAACACTCGCAGCTCAGAGCCAATCAGAACGTCTTTGCATTGCTCTTCATTCTCCTGTGCCGTTGCTCATCAGCAGGGAACTATGCAGATCTACCTAAAGAGCAGGAATGGTGCTATCGAGGTGTACCTGTGTCCAGAGGAGGGTCTGGAGGAAGTGAGTCCAGTGAAGGCCACCAGAAGAGACTTCAGCAACGGGGTCCTTCACACTACCCAAACCAACATTCTACATCCGCCGTGCACCCCCAAACAGCAGCAGTGCCCTGAAGGTGAGCGGGTGGGGTCGTCATGGACACCTCGTACACTAACATGATTACAGTGAACAGTGGTTAGCGTGATCTGCTAAAGCTAGGCTGTCCAAAAATCTTTGGTTGTTCTTCTCCCTAGCCGCACCCTCTAAACCCCAGCCCCTGATGGACAGCAGCACTCAGGGCACCACCCTGCTGGACGTGGAGGGAATACTGGGTCTTCCTCCCAGCCTACTCCAGATCACTGAGGATCAGCTGCCTGGCACGGCCTTCGCCCCTGACCCCTCGTTCGTCAGCTTCTCGCCTCCCCTCGACCACCACGACGACTACCTCTGGGGGCTGGAGGACGGAGAGGGAGTGTCGGACTTTTTCGATACCTACGACTTGGGAGACCTGCTGAAAAGCTGAGCCAGAAGGAACCGATAGTAGGGTTTTCTTCTCCCTTAAACGTGGAGGTGGAGAAAAAATGGCAGCTCTAAAACCCACCCTCCACCCCACCCCCCACCCCACTCCCCACCCCACTCCCCACAATACATTCTGTTTCCGTTTTTGGGTAGAACTGACACCAGATTCCAAAATATTACATTTTCAAACGGGTTGAAAAGGTTGGACATCCTTAGGAACCTGGACTGCTTCTGGAATCTGAACTGCTGTGAAGTGAAGACCCCAAACTACATCTGCATATTAGCTTTTAGATTCCGTAACTCTGTTCAGAGAAGTAACCTGATCTCAGGATTGAAATCCAAACATCATTAGTTATTAGGATGTAATTAATTAATTAAATATTTACATCACTAGGACTGAGCAGGAACCTCCAGAATCGGATCCAAAATTTGCACCCACATGTCTTTTAGTGTCAGTGTTAGGCAGCGTTAGCTTTAAGAGTCCAGGTTTCAAACCTGAAATAGTCAATGGAATAATCAGGATTGAACTTGCTTATTAAACATAAACATAATTAATTTAAGAAGAATTTAAGAATATTTTTTTAGCATTAGCTTTCCAGGTTTCAAACCCGAAATGGTCAACGAAATACTCTCAGGAATGAAATTGTAGATCATAAACATAATACATTTATGAATTTTGGAAGACCGGAACCTCTAGAACCTTTTTTAGCATTAGCTTTCCAGGTTTCAGTCCTGAAATCGTCAGTCAAATGCTCAATCCTTTACACAAGGCTCAAACATGACTAGCAGGAATCAAATCTCGAAGTTTCTTTCCGCTTCAGCTTTTAGATTCCAGGTTTCAATCCTGAAATAGCCAATGAAATTCTCCAAAAGAAGTCAGTCCTGAAGCTCAAACAGGATGAGTTTGAGGGTACCTCTAGATTGAGCATGACCTTCTAGGGTCAGAGCGAGGATTTCGCTTCTTTTAGCATTTCAATGTCAGGTTTAAATCCTGAACATTTGGATGAAATGATGTCATAGTTTAGTCCTAAACCTCCAACGCGTGTAGGTTGCGGGTATAGTTGGGTTGGGCCTGAACTTCCGGAATCAGTTCCAGAATGTTTACCCAGATTTCCTACCATTAACATCATTGCTGTCACAGGTGCTGATGCTAAAGCATGCTAAGGTAAAGGAGCCAGTACTGTTCAGCAAAGAGAGGAAGGATGCAATCAGCTGACTAGACTGATGTACGAGAGCGCCATCTCTTGACTAGCGTGAAAGACCACGTCAACTAAATGATGGAATAACAGCGCCCTCTGGTGGGACTCCAAATAAGTTTAATACACTAGGAAGCCTTTTGTTTTTTACACAGCCATATCTAATAGTTAGATAGTTAGATAGATAGGATTTTTATAGGGTTGTAATGAATATTGTTTTTAATTACATTAAGTATTTTTGTATTTTGTAATGTATTTTAGGCAGCAGTGTAATTCAGTGTAATTCATTCACAGCGTTGATGTGAACTCAGCTGCCAGCAAACCTCGGGATTTAAAACTCAGGAATTTTTTATGTCTTCCGAAGCTAAACTGTGATGTTTGTTGTTCTTGTGTTGATTTGTCTTTGCCAGTAGAGGACAGGAGTCAGACTCGGAGTCAGACTCGGATGCTCCTCTGAAATGTGCAGTGTGTGTGAATATACAGGCAGTCCAGACTTCTATTAGCCTGTGCTGCACTAAACCTGTAAGACCGTCGGACAGTACACAGCTCTGTAAGTGAAATCTCGGCGAGCAGCATTTTCTTATAAAAAAAAAAATCTGAATTTTTATTTGATATAAAATATTTATAATAATTTAACTTAAACAAGTTAAAAATATCTGATAATAATAACCTCATTGAGAGAAATAGGAGATATTAACTAGATTTCTCACTGAATCTAGTCAATATACATTATTTCTTATTTTGAGATTTTGATAATATAATTATTATCAATGAATATGAATCTTATTTTTAAAACTTGTTTTAAGTAATTTTGTCTAGAGAATGTGTAAATTACATTAAAATAAACACCAAGTTTTAGTAAGTTGAACTTCAATGCTTAGCTACTCTTTTTTTTTATACATTTTTAACTATCTATATTGTAAAGAATCAAAATGATCTGCAGATGAAATTACACTTATACCAGCTAAAATGACTTAAACCAAAACAAAAATGTCGTAATAAGACCAGATGTAAGCATTTAGGAAATCTGTGCTTTCACTTAAACAAAACTGAGTGATTTTTTTCACAACTTAAATATTTCACTTTTTTTAAGTTATTCATTAAATTAAAATGAACCTAAAATATGTAATGCAATAAAGTTAAATTACTGTTTTAAACTTACTCAGATATCATTTATTGCATTCTAATACCAGGTGGTTGAGGATTCCTAGAACCCTTATGTGTTGTTCATCCCATGTGGTGCGGTCCAAAGCACAGCCTGGAGGCTTTACACAGCCTTGTACACACACACACACACACACACACACACACACCACAGATAGTAGGGCACTATTTTACAGCATTACATAAACCTTTCCTGGCTACCTAACATGTCTAAAAGCTTCGGTTCTTATAAAGGCGTGGGTCTTAATTCTGACACTGCAGAAGGTGTAGAAGATAGGTTGGATGTTTATGTCGGCTGTAATGAAAGCTCATGTAAGGGTCATGTAGCCTCATGGCCTCCTGATCGCTGCCCTACAGTGAAGTGTATGTATTGGTGTAATTTGGCAGCTGATGTTTGTTTTTGCTCATTATTAAAATGTGGTATTATTTTTGTATGGAAATGTACGTTCATCTGAACTTATTAATCCAAAGTGAATTTCTGGTCCCCTTTGGTCGGTAGGTGACCTTATTTGACCTCTGTGAGTATATTTAAACACTGGTCTCCTCAGTGCTGAAGAAACAAAGGGGTTCTGTTCTGGCCGGGTCTCGCCCCACCTGTCTGCCGGGCTTTAGAGTGTGTGTGTTTGGGTGGGTGTGGGTATGTGTGTGGGTGTGTGTGTGTGTGTGTGTGTGTGTGTGTGTGTGGGTGTGTGTGTGTGTGTGGGTGTGTGTGTGTGTGTGTGTGTGTGTGTGTGTGTGTGTGGCGCTCAGGTCGGTAATTTAATGGAAGTCGTTGATCAGTGGAGTTTTATTTGGAGCTTCATTAGTTTCACACTGGAGCTACTGGAGCTGACTAGCACTGGAAGCTTATGTACACCACACCGTTAGCATGGTGCTAACTGCAGGCCTCTCTATACTCTTCAGACTTGATGATGATGATGATGATGATGAGGATGATGATGATGATGATGAAGATGGCTGCTGCTGCTGCTGTTTTTAAATTTGCAGTAAGCTGTTGTCCTTCACATGGTGTGTGATGAATTACTCATGCAGTTAGCACCATGCTAATAGGTGCCATAAGCTTCCCAGGCTTGTTACCCTGTAGCTGCAGTGCTAATTAGTGGGGTATGAGCTACCACTGGCTGTTAGCTGTGTTAGCCTCGTAGCTGCAGTGCTAATTAGTGGGGTGTAAGCTACCACTGGCTGTTAGCTGTGTTAGCCTCGTAGCTGCAGTGCTAATTAGTGGGGTATGAGCTACCACTGGCTGTTAGCTGTGTTAGCCTCGTAGCTGCAGTGCTAATTAGTGGGGTATGAGCTACCACTGGCTGTTAGCTGTGTTAGCCTCGTAGACGCGGTTGTTTTTATTCAGGTGATGATTTTTTGATATGATGTTTATATGATGTTCCCGGGGCTTCTTAATTACTCGTCCCCTGTGTGGACGAACGTCCTGTCCTAACAAACTTGAAATTGGGGTGTGTGTGTGTGTGTGTGTGTGTGTGTGTGTGTGTGGTGGGCTGAGGAGGGAATGGGTTTCAGTGTTGGTGAGTTTCTGTCTCTAGATGAAGGTTAATGGGCATTGTTCTTGGTTAATAAGCATTATACCTTTGGTCAGTTGTACAGAATGGCGTTTGTATTTATGGGGATGATCTGACCAGAGGAACTGTTGGTTGAGTGTAAAGTGTGAATCAGCTTCTGTAAAACAGGCAGCACTTAATGTTCTTCAGTATTTGTGATTTTCTTTTGTTTCAGTGAATAAAAACCCCAGTGTGATGAAGAGTGTCGCTTCACTCGATTATTCTTGCTTATTTGTGCATTCCCCAGTGCGTTCCCCAGCTCTCCAGTGCGTTCCCCAGCTCTCCAGTGCGTTCCCCAGCTCTCCAGTGCATTCCCTAGTGCGTTCCCCAGCTCTCCAGTGCATTCCCTAGTGCGTTCCCCAGCTCTCCAGTGCATTCCCTAGTGCGCTCTCCAGTGTGTCCTCCAGTGTGTCCTCCAGTGTGTCCTCCAGTGTGCTCTCCAGTGCGCTCTCCAGTGCGCTCTCCAGTGCGTTCCCCAGCTCTCCAGTGCATTCCCTAGTGCGTTCCCCAGCTCTCCAGTGCATTCCCTAGTGCGTTCCCCAGCTCTCCAGTGCATTCCCTAGTGCGTTCCCCAGCTCTCCAGTGCATTCCCTAGTGCGTTCCCCAGCTCTCCAGTGCATTCCCTAGTGCGCTCTCCAGTGTGTCCTCCAGTGTGTCCTCCAGTGTGTCCTCCAGTGTGCTCTCCAGTGCGCTCTCCAGTGCGCTCTCCAGTGCGTTCCCCAGCTCTCCAGTGCATTCCCCAGTGCGTTCCCCAGCTCTCCAGTGCATTCCCTAGTGCGTTCCCCAGCTCTCCAGTGCATTCCCCAGCTCTCCAGTGCGTTCCCCAGCTCTCCAGTGCGTTCCCCAGCTCTCCAGTGCGCTCTCCAGTGCGTAGCAGCCAGCAGTTCCTCATGTTCCACAGCCAGTACTGACCCAAAGGTATTCACTCTGTGTAGAAGTGCATTAAGTAAGAGTTGGATGTCGTCTTGTGGTTAATATTCTACTCACCAGTAGAGGGCAGGAGTGGATCAGTGCTGCTCCGGCTGGACCACAGAGCTTGAAGTTTACGCTCCTCTGAAATAGACTGGACTGAATTGCGTGCCTGGACTGAGCTAAGCTAAATGTTTTTCCTGGACCGGAGTGGGCTGAACAGAGCTGGACTGGACTGCTCTAAATGTCTGTACTGAACTGGACCGGGTCAAGTGTCTGGGCTGCCTGAGGAACATCTTCACTAATCATAGTGGTCATCATCATAAATACTTCAAAAACCTCAAAGTTGCTGGATTGCAATATTGTGAAATATTGAAAGCAGAGTAATATCAGAAGAAGATCCAGGAGGATAATTCTGGTGAATAGTTCACCATCTCTCAAGCTTTTCCTAGATGTAGGGAAGAGTTCAGCAGCTCTGCCTCTCAGAGAAGTGGAGTCGTTCGAGGAGAACAGCGCGGGACTGTTCAGGACGTTTGGCTAATTGTAACAACGTGCTGCTGTTTGTATGGAAGTGTAAGTTAGTCTAAACGTTCATGGTCTCCTTTGGTCGTTAGGTGACCTTGTTTGACCTCTGTGAGTATATTTAAACACTGGTCTCCTCAGTGCTGAAGAAACAAAGGGGTTCTGTTCTGGCCGGGTCTCGCCCCACCTGTCTGCCAGGCTTTAGTGTGGGAGAGCTAATTGGAGGCAGAAGCAGAGCCGGTAGGTCTGGAGTGTAAAAGCAGATTTATTGAGAGCACACTTTGTAATCTGTGTGTGTGTGTGTGAGAGAGAGAGAGAGAGTGTGTGAGAGAGAGAGAGTGTGTGTGTGTGTGAGAGAGAGAGTGTTGTGTGTGAGAGAGAGAGAGTGTGTGTGTGTGTGAGAGAGAGAGTGTTGTGTGTGAGAGAGAGAGAGTGTGTGTGTGTGAGAGAGAGAGTGTTGTGTGTGAGAGAGAGAGAGAGTGTGTGTGTGAGAGAGAGAGAGAGAGTGTGTGAGAGAGAGAGAGTGTGTGTGTGTGAGAGAGAGAGTGTTGTGTAGACACAGCTCGGGGTTGTAATTAGACACCCCGGCCTGGTTTCCCACGCCCAGAAATTAATAAATGAAGTTAGATGTTTTACAGGTGAGCTGCTCTGGGACAGAGCCTGTTGACCAGTCAGGACTGGTTTCCTGGACTGGAACTGGACTGGACTGGGCTGAGTGTCTAGACAGAACCGGACTAGTCAGGACTGAACTGGGCATCTGGGCTAAACCAGTCTGGACTAGGTTGTCTGGACAAAGCTGAGTGTCTGGTCTGAACCAGGCTAAACTAGACTGAGCATCTGGGCTGAACTGGACTGGTCTAGACAGAGCTGAGTTGAGTGTTTGGACTGAACTAGACTGGACTGAGCTCAGTGTCTGGAATAGACTGTCTGTCTGGACTGAACTGAGCGTCTGGACTAATCCAGACTGGTCTAGACTAAACTGAGTGTCTGGGCTGAACCAGTCCGGACTGGGTTGAGTGTCTGTGCTGGACCAGTCATGTCTGGGCTGAACCAGGCTGAGCTGGACTGAGAATCTGGGCTGAACTGGACTGGTCTAGACAGAGCTGAGTTAAGTGTCTGGACTGAACTGGACTTTCTGTCTGGACTGAACTGGGCCGGTCTAGACTGTCTGGTCTAAGCCAGGCTGAACTGGACTGAGTGTCTTGGCTGAACTGGACTGGGCTAGATTGGACTGGACTGGACTGGACTGGACTAGACTGAGCTGAGCTGAGCTGAGTGTCTGGACTGAACTGGGCCGGTCTAGACTGCCTGGTCTAAGCCAGACAGAGCTGAGCTGAGTGTCTGGACTGAAATGGGCCGGTCTAGACTGCCTGGTCTAAGCCAGACAGAGCTGAGCTGAGTGTCTGGGCTGAACTGGACTAGACTGGACTAGACTGAGCTGAGCTGAGTGTCTGGGCTGAACTGGACTAGACTGGACTAGACTGAGCTGAGCTGAGCGTCTGGGCTGAACTGGACTAGACTGAGCTGAGCTGAGCGTCTGGGCTGAACTGGACTAGACTGGACTAGACTGAGCTGAGCTGAGCGTCTGGGCTGAACTGGACTAGACTGAGCTGAGCTGAGCGTCTGGGCTGAACTGGACTAGACTGAGCTGAGCTGAGCGTCTGGGCTGAACTGGACTAGACTGGACTAGACTGAGCTGAGCTGAGTGTCTGGGCTGAACTGGACTAGACTGGACTAGACTGAGCTGAGCTGAGTGTCTGGGCTGAACTGGACTAGACTGGACTAGACTGAGCTGAGCTGAGCGTCTGGGCTGAACTGGACTAGACTGAGCCGAGCTGATAGTCTGGGCTGGACTGGACTAGACTGAGCTGAGCTGAGTGTCTGGGCTGAACTGGACTAGACTGGACTAGACTGAGCTGAGTGTCTGGGCTGAGGAATGCTGACTGGTTAGACGGCGGAATTCCCACGCTGACGTTTCTCCGTTATGACGCAGGTGATTCACTCAGACAGGTAGACTTGACTCAGCCGTTGTCTTTTCAGCTGTTGCCTCGGCGACCAAATGTGAACAGCCTGCAGAAATAAAGAGGTCAGAGAAAAGGTCAGAGGTCCTGCTGTTATGAGTCCAAAGGCCTCCGATCCCAGAAGAGT
Organism: Salminus brasiliensis; assembly: GCF_030463535.1. Lineage (NCBI taxonomy): Eukaryota > Metazoa > Chordata > Actinopteri > Characiformes > Bryconidae > Salminus > Salminus brasiliensis. The sequence goes on along the minus strand of NC_132887.1, from coordinate 40,922,311 downwards.
GATTAGTTGAAATGAAGCTTGAGCATCTAAAAGCTTCTCCTGCTGCAAAACCGAAAGGAGCACACGCAACAGATTCCAAACGAGTCAGGTCAGATTGAGTGGATCTGGGGTCAGAGATCAACCATCGCACTCTGATCTTTCTCCAGGCTGCTCCTCTAATGATCTGAGGTGAGCTCCTGTCCTGGTGAAGACGTGTGGAATGAGGAGTGGAGATCTGAGCATGGTCAGATACACCTGTACAGCCCTGCAGACGGAGTGGAGCAACACTGTCCAGCTGTTCCTCATTA